>NC_134909.1:7213190-7225690 GCF_041734735.1 Babylonia areolata
ACAGACAGACAAAGACAGACAGTGACAGACACAGACAGACAGACACAGACAGAGACACAGACAGACAGAGACAAAGACACAGACAGACAGAGACACAGACAGACAGACAAAGACAGACAGTGACAGAGACACAGACAGACAGACACAGACAGAGACACAGACAGACAGTGACAAAGACACAGACAGACACACAGACAGACAGACACAGACAGAGACACAGACAGACAGACACAGACAGACAGAGACACAGACAGACAGACACAGACAGACAGAAACAGAGACACAGACAGACAGAGACACAAAAACATAGACAGACAGAGACACAGACAGACAGACAGACAGAGACAGAGACACAGACAGACAGAGACACAGACAGACAGACACAGACAGAGACACCGACAGACAGAGACAGAGATACAGACAAACACAGACAGACAGTGACAAAGACACAGACAGACAGACACAGACAGACAGACACACAGACACATATAGAGACACAGACAGACACACAGACAGAGACAAAGACACAGACAGACAGACAGACAGAGACATAGACAGACAGCGACAAAGACACAGACAGACAGACACAGACAGAGACACAGACAGACAGACAGACAGAGACACAGACAGCCAGCCAGACAGACACAGACACAGACAGAGACAAAGACACAGACAGACACAGACACAGACAGACACAGACAGATAAAGAGAGAGGAGCGGGACGGGTCTGACCAGGAGTTTGTGTAGGCGTGTCGTGTGAGAGAGCAGCCATACCCAGGTGGGCTGTCTTGCACAACAACGCCTTCATTGTTGTCATTCCTTGTGGCTGTCACGTTTCCAGCAGACAGTCAGTGAGTCTCCCCGCCCCTTTGTCGCTTTGTGTGTCACGGACACTGAGAGAGGCACACAGACAGACAGACAGACACAGACAGACAGACAGACAGACAGACAGACAGAGACAGACACAGAAACACAGACAGACAGACACAGACAGACAGTGACCAAGCCACAGACAGACAGACAGAGACAAAGACACAGACAGACAGAGACACAGACAGACAGTGACCAAGCCACAGACAGACAGACAGAGACAAAGACACAGACAGACAGAGACACAGACAGACAGACAAAGACAGACAGTGACAGAGACACAGACAGACAGACACAGACAGAGACACAGACAGACAGTGACAAAGACACAGACAGACAGAGACACAGACAGACAGACAAAGACAGACAGTGACAGAGACACAGACAGACAGACACAGACAGAGACACAGACAGACAGAGACAAAGACACAGACAGACAGAGACACAGACAGACAGACAAAGACAGACAGTGACAGAGACACAGACAGACAGACACAGACAGAGACACAGACAGACAGTGACAAAGACACAGACAGACACACAGACAGAGACACAGACAGACAGACACAGACAGAGACACAGACAGACAGACACAGACAGACAGAGACACAGACAGACAGACACAGACAGACAGAAACAGAGACACAGACAGACACAGACACAAAGACACAGACAGACAGAGACACAGACAGACAGACAGACAGACAGAGACAGAGACACAGACAGACAGAGACACAGACAGACAGACACAGACAGAGACACAGACAGACAGAGACAGAGATACAGACAAACACAGACAGACAGTGACAAAGACACAGACAGACAGACACAGACAGACAGACACACAGACACATATAGAGACACAGACAGACACACAGACAGAGACAAAGACACAGACAGACAGACAGAGACATAGACAGACAGCGACAAAGACACAGACAGACAGAGACACAGACAGACAGACAGACAGAGACACAGACAGCCAGCCAGACAGACACAGACACAGACAGACAGAGACAAAGACACAGACAGACACAGACACAGACAGACACAGACAGATAAAGAGAGAGGAGCAGGACGGGTCTGACCAGGAGTTTGTGTAGGCGTGTCGTGTGAGAGAGCGGCCATACCCAGGTGGGCTGTCTTGCACAACAACGCCTTCATTGTTGTCATTCCTTGTGGCTGTCACGTTTCCAGCAGACAGTCAGTGAGTCTCCCCGCCCCTTTGTCGCTTTGTGTGTCACGGACAATGAGAGAGGCACACAGACAGACAGACAGACACAGACAGACACAGACAGACAGACACAGACAGACAGTGACAAAGACACAGACAGACAGAGACAAAGACACATACAGACAGACAGAGACAAAGACACAGACAGACAGACAGAGACACAGACAGACAGACAAAGACAGACAGTGACAGAGACACAGACAGACAGACAGAGACACAGACAGACAGACAGAGACACAGACAGAAACAGAGACACAGACAGACAGAGACACAAAGACACAGACAGACAGAGACACAGACAGACAGACAGACAGAGACAGAGACACAGACAGACAGACACAGACAGAGACACAGACAGACAGAGACAGAGATACAGACAAACACAGACAGACAGTGACAAAGACACAGACAGACAGACACAGACAGACAGACACACAGACACATACAGAGACACAGACACAGACAGACACACAGACAGAGACAAAGACACAGACAGACAGACAGAGACATAGACAGACAGTGACAAAGACACAGACAGACAGACAGAGACACAGACAGACAGACAGACAGACAGAGACAAAGACACAGACAGAAACAGACAGAGACACAGACAGACAGACACAGACACAGACAGACAGAGACAAAGACACAGACAGACACAGACACAGACAGACACAGACAGATAAAGAGAGAGGAGCGGGACGGGTCTGACCAGGAGTTTGTGTAGGCGTGTCATGTGAGACAGCGGCCATACCCAGGTGGGTTGTCTTGCACAACAACGCCTTCATTGTTGTCATTCCTTGTGGCTGTCACGTTTCCAGCAGACAGTCAGTGAGTCTCCCCGCCCCTTTGTCGCTTTGTGTGTCACGGACAATGAGAGAGGCAGACAGACAGACAGACAGACAGACAGACACAGACAGACACAGACAGACAGACACAGACAGACAGTGACAAAGACACAGACAGACAGAGACAAAGACACATAAAGACAGACAGAGACAAAGACACAGACAGACAGACAGACAGACAGAGACACAGACAGACAGACAAAGACAGACAGTGACAGAGACACAGACAGACAGACACAGACAGACAGAAACAGAGACACAGACAGACAGAGACACAAAGACACAGACAGACAGAGACACAGACAGACAGACAGACAGAGACAGAGACACAGACAGACAGAGACAAAGACACATACAGACAGACAGAGACAAAGACACAGACAGACAGACAGAGACACAGACAGACAGACAAAGACAGACAGTGACAGAGACACAGACAGACAGACAGAGACACAGACAGACAGACAGAGACACAGACAGAAACAGAGACACAGACAGACAGAGACACAAAGACACAGACAGACAGAGACACAGACAGACAGACAGACAGAGACAGAGACACAGACAGACAGAGACACAGACAGACAGACACAGACAGAGACACAGACAGACAGAGATACAGACAAACACAGACAGACAGTGACAAAGACACAGACAGACAGACACAGACAGACACACAGACACATACAGAGACACAGACACAGACAGACACACAGACAGAGACAAAGACACAGACAGACAGACAGAGACATAGACAGACAGTGACAAAGACACAGACAGACAGACACAGACAGAGACACAGACAGACAGACAGAGACATAGACAGACAGAGACAAAGACACAGACAGACACAGACACAGACAGACACAGACACAGACAGACACAGACAGATAAAGAGAGAGGAGCAGGACGGGTCTGACCAGGAGTTTGTGTAGGCGTGTCGTGTGAGAGAGCGGCCATACCCAGGTGGGCTGTCTTGCACAACAACGCCTTCATTGTTGTCATTCCTTGTGGCTGTCACGTTTCCAGCAGACAGTCAGTGAGTCTCCCCGCCCCTTTGTCGCTTTGTGTGTCACGGACAATGAGAGAGGCACACAGACAGACAGACAGACACAGACACACAGACAGACAGACAGAGACACAAAGACACAGACAGACAGAGACACAGACAGACAGTGACAAAGACACAGACAGACAGACAGAGACACAGACAGACACAGACAGACAGACAGACAGACAGACAGACAGACAGAGACACAGACAGACAGACAAAGACAGACAGAGACAGAGACACAGACAGACAGACACAGACAGAGACACAGACAGACAGACAGAGACACAGACAGACAGACACAGACAGAAAGAAACAGAGACACAGACAGACAGAGACACAAAGACACAGACAGACAGAGACACAGACAGACAGACAGACAGAGACACAGACAGACAGAGACACAGACAGACAGACACAGACAGAGACACAGACAGACAGAGACAGAGATACAGACAAACACAGACAGACAGTGACAAAGACACAGACAGACAGACACAGACAGACAGACACACAGACACATACAGAGACACAGACACAGACAGACACACAGACAGAGACAAAGACACAGACAGACAGACAGAGACATAGACAGACAGTGACAAAGACACAGACAGACAGACACAGACAGAGACACAGACAGACAGAGACACAGACAGACAGACAGACAGACAGACAGACACAGACAGACAGAGACAAAGACACAGACAGACACAGACAGACACAGACAGATAAAGAGAGAGGAGCGGGACGGGTCTGACCAGGTGTTTGTGTAGGCGTGTCGTGTGAGAGAGCGGCCATACCCAGGTGGGTTGTCTTGCACAACAACGCCTTCATTGTTGTCATTCCTTGTGGCTGTCACGTTTCCAGCAGACAGTCAGTGAGTCTCCCCGCCCCTTTGTCGCTTTGTGTGTCACGGACAATGAGAGAGGCACACAGACAGACAGACAGACACAGAGACACAGACAGACAGACAGAGACACAGAGACACAGACAGACAGAGACACAAAGACACAGACAGACAGAGACACAGACAGACAGAGACACAAAGACACAGACAGACAGAGACACAGACAGACAGAGACACAGACAGACAGAGACAGACAGAGACACAGACAGACAGAGACAGAGATACAGACAAACACAGACAGACAGTGACAAAGACAGACAGACACAGACAGACAGACACACAGACAGAGACACAGACACAGACAGACACACAGACAGAGACAAAGACACAGACAGACAGACAGAGACATAGACAGACAGTGACAAAGACACAGACAGACAGACACAGACAGAGACACAGACAGACAGACAGAGACACAGACACACAGAGACACAGACAGACAGACACAGAGATACAGACAAACACAGACAGACAGTGACAAAGACACAGACAGACAGACACAGACAGAGACACAAAGACACAGACAGACAGACAGAGACACAGACAGACACAGACAGACAGTGACAAAGACACAGACAGACAGACAGAGACACAGACAGACAGACACAGACAGACAGAGACAAAGACACAAACAGACAGAGACACAGACAGACAGACAGAGACAAAGATACAGACAGACAGACAGACAGACAGAGGCATAGACACAGACAGACAGAGACACAGACAGACAGACAAAGACAGACAGAGGCAAAGACACAGACAGACAGAGACACAGACAGACAGACAAAGACAGACAGTGACAAAGACACAGACAGACAGACACAGACACAGACAGACAGACACAGACAGACAGTGACAAAGACACACACAGACAGACAGACACATACACAGACAGACAGAGGGATAGAGAGAGAGAGACAGAGAGAGAGGAGGAGAGAGAGAGAGACAGAGACAGACAGAGAGGGAGACAGAGAAAGACAGAGACAGATAAAGAGACAGAGAGACACAGAGAGACAGAGACAAACAGAGAGACAGAGAGAGAGGAGGGGGGAGGCGGGGGAGAGAGGAGCAGGACGGGTCTGACCAGGAGTTTGTGTAGGCGTGTCGTGTGAGAGAGCGGCCATACCCAGGTGGGTTGTCTTGCACAACAACGCCTTCATTGTTGTCATTCCTTGTGGCTGTCACGTTTCCAGCAGACAGTCAGTGAGTCTCCCCGCCCCTTTGTCGCTTTGTGTGTCACGGACAATGAGAGAGGCAGACACACAGACAGAAACACAGAGACACAGACAGACAGACACAGACAGACAGTGACAAAGACACAGACAGAGACACAGACAAACAGACACAGACAGACAGTGACAAAGACACAGACAGACAGACACAGAGACACAGACAGACAGACAGACAGACACAGACACAGACAGACAGAGACAGACAGAGACACACAGACAGAGACACAGACACAGACAGACAGAGACACAGACAGACAGACACAGACAGACAGAGACAAAGACACAGACACAGACAGAGACACAGACAGACAGACACAGACAGAGACAAAGATACAGACAGACAGACTGAGGCAAAGACAGACAGACAAAGACAGTGACAAAGACACAGACAGACAGACAGACAGACAGAGACACAGACAGACAGAGACAAAGACACAGACACAGACAGAGACACAGACAGACAGACAAAGACAGTGACAAAGACAAAGACACAGACAGACAGACAGAGACACAGACAGACAGACAAAGACAGACAGTGACAAAGACACAGACAGACAGACAGACAGACAGACAGAGACACAGACAGACAGTGACAAAGACACACACAGACAGACAGACACATACACAGACAGACAGAGGGATAGAGAGAGAGAGACAGAGAGAGAGGAGGAGAGAGAGAGAGACAGAGACAGATAAAGAGACAGAGAGACATAGAGAGACAGAGACAAACAGAGAGACACAGAGAGAGAGAGAGGGGGGGGGGGGGTGGAGGCGGGGGAGAGAGGAGCGGGACGGGTCTGACCAGGAGTTTGTGTAGGCGTGTTGTGTGAGAGAGCGGCCATACCCAGGTGGGTTGTCTTGCACAACAACGCCTTCATTGTTGTCATTCCTTGTGGCTGTCACGTTTCCAGCAGACTGTCAGTGAGTCTCCCCGCCCCTTTGTCGCTTTGTGTGTCACGGACAATGAGAGAGGCAGACAGACAGACAGACAGAGACAGACAGACAGACAGACAGACACAGACAGACAGTGACAAAGACACAGACAGACAGAGACAAAGACACAGACAGACAGAGACACAGACAAACAGACACAGACAGACAGTGACAAAGACACAGACAGAGACAAAGACACAGACAGACAGACAGAGACACAGACAGATACAGACACAGACAGACAGTGACAAAGACACAGACAGACAGACAGAGACACAGACAGACAGACAGAGACAGACAGTGACAAAGACAGACAGACACAGAGACACAGACAGACAGACAGAGACACAGACAGAAACAGACAGAGACACAGACAGACAGACAGACAGACAGACAGACACAGACAGACAGAGACACAGACAGAGACAAAGACACAGACAGACACAGACAGAGACACAGACAGAAACAGACAGACACAGACAGACAGACAGACAGACACAGACAGACACAGACACAGACAGACACAGACACAGACAGACAGATAAAGAGAGAGGAGCGGGACGGGTCTGACCAGGTGTTTGTGTAGGCGTGTCGTGTGAGAGAGCGGCCATACCCAGGTGGGCTGTCTTGCACAACAACGCCTTCATTGTTGTCATTCCTTGTGGCTGTCACGTTTCCAGCAGACTGTCAGTGAGTCTCCCCGCCCCTTTGTCGCTTTGTGTGTCACGGACACTGAGAGAGGCACACAGACAGACAGACAGACACAGACAGACAGACACAGACAGACAGTGACAAAGACACAGACAGACAGAGACAAAGACACATACAGACAGACAGATACAAAGACACAGACAGACAGACAGACAGACAGACAGACAGAGACACAGACAGACAGACACAGACAGACAGAGACAAAGACACAGACAGACAGACACAGACAGACAGAAACAGAGACACAGACAGACAGAGACACAAAGACACAGACAGACAGAGACACAGACAGACAGAGACACAGACAGACAGACACAGACAGAGACACAGACAGACAGAGACAGAGATACAGACAAACACAGACAGACAGTGACAAAGACACAGACAGACAGACACAGACAGACAGACACACAGACACATACAGAGACACAGACACAGACAGACAGACAGAGACAAAGACACAGACAGACAGACAGAGACATAGACAGACAGTGACAAAGACACAGACAGACAGACACAGACAGAGACACAGACAGACAGAGACACAGACAGACAGACACAGACAGACAGAGACAAAGACACAGACAGACACAGACAGACACAGACAGATAAAGAGAGAGGAGCGGGACGGGTCTGACCAGGTGTTTGTGTAGGCGTGTCGTGTGAGAGAGCGGCCATACCCAGGTGGGCTGTCTTGCACAACAACGCCTTCATTGTTGTCATTCCTTGTGGCTGTCACGTTTCCAGCAGACAGTCAGTGAGTCTCCCCGCCCCTTTGTCGCTTTGTGTGTCACGGACAATGAGAGAGGCAGACAGACAGACAGACAGACACAGACAGACAGACAGACAGACAGAGACAAAAAGACACAGACAGACAGAGACACAGACAGACAGACACAGACAGACAGTAACAAAGACACAGACAGACAGAGACACAGACAAACAGACACAGACAGACAGTGACAAAGACACAGACAGACAGACACAGACAGATACAGACACAGACACAGACAGAGACACAGACACAGACAGACAGACAGAGACAAAGACACAGACAGACAGACAGACACAGACAGACAGTGACAAAGACACAGACAGACAGAGACAGAGACACAGACAGACAGACAGAGACAGAGACACAGACAGACAGAGACACAGACAGACAGACACAGACAGAGACACAGACAGACAGAGACAGAGATACAGACAAACACAGACAGACAGTGACAAAGACACAGACAGACAGACACAGACAGACAGACACACAGACACATACAGAGACACAGACACAGACAGACACACAGACAGAGACAAAGACACAGACAGACAGACAGAGACATAGACAGACAGTGACAAAGACACAGACAGACAGACACAGACAGAGACACAGACAGACAGACAGACAGACAGAGACAAAGACACAGACAGACACAGACAGAGACACAGACAGACAGACACAGACACAGACAGACAGAGACAAAGACACAGACAGACACAGACACAGACAGACACAGACAGATAAAGAGAGAGGAGCGGGACGGGTCTGACCAGGTGTTTGTGTAGGCGTGTCGTGTGAGAGAGCGGCCATACCCAGGTGGGCTGTCTTGCACAACAACGCCTTCATTGTTGTCATTCCTTGTGGCTGTCACGTTTCCAGCAGACAGTCAGTGAGTCTCCCCGCCCCTTTGTCGCTTTGTGTGTCACGGACAATGAGAGAGGCAGACAGACAGACAGACAGACACAGACAGACAGACAGACACAGACAGACAGTGACAAAGACACAGACAGACAGAGACAAAGACACATACAGACAGACAGATACAAAGACACAGACAGACAGACAGACAGACAGAGACACAGACAGACAGACAAAGACAGACAGTGACAGAGACACAGACAGACAGACACAGACAGAGACACAGACAGACAGACAGAGACACAGACAGACAGAAACAGAGACACAGACAGACAGAGACACAAAGACACAGACAGACAGAGACACAGACAGACAGACAGACAGACAGAGACACAGACAGACAGAGACACAGACAGACAGACACAGACAGAGACATGGACAGACAGAGACAGAGATACAGACAAACACAGACAGACAGACAGACACAGACAGACAGACACACACACAGACACATACAGAGACACAGACACAGACAGACACACAGACAGAGACAAAGACAGAGACAGACAGACAGAGACATAGACAGACAGTTACAAAGACACAGACAGACACAGACAGAGACACAGACAGACAGACAGAGACATAGACAGACAGAGACAAAGACACAGACAGACACAGACACAGACAGACACAGACACAGACAGACACAGACAGATAAAGAGAGAGGAGCGGGACGGGTCTGACCAGGTGTTTGTGTAGGCGTGTCGTGTGAGAGAGCGGCCATACCCAGGTGGGCTGTCTTGCACAACAACGCCTTCATTGTTGTCATTCCTTGTGGCTGTCACGTTTCCAGCAGACAGTCAGTGAGTCTCCCCGCCCCTTTGTCGCTTTGTGTGTCACGGACAATGAGAGAGGCACACAGACAGACAGACAGACACAGACAGACAGACACAGACAGACAGTGACACAAAGACACAGACAGACAGAGACACAGACAGACAGAGACAAAGACACAGACAGACAGAGACACAGACAAACAGACACAGACAGACAGTGACAAAGACACAGACAGAGACAAAGACACAGACAGACAGACAGAGACACAGACAGATACAGACACAGACAGACAGTGACAAAGACACAGACAGACAGACAGAGACACAGACAGACAGTAACAAAGACACAGACAGACAGACAGAGACACAGACAGAGATGCAGACACAGACAGACACACAGACAGAGACAAAGACACAGACAGACAGACAGAGAGATAGACACACAGAGAGAGAGAGACAGAGAGACGGGGGGGAGAGAGAGACAGAGAAGAAGAGAGGGAGTGAGAGAGAGAGAGAGAGAGAGAGAGACAGAGAGGGAGACAGAGAAAGAGACAGATAATGAGACAGAGAGACATAGAGAGACAGAGACAGACAGAGAGACAGAGAGAGGAGGGGGGGTGGAGGCGGGGGAGAGAGGAGCAGGACGGGTTTGACCAGGAGTTTGTGTAGGCGTGTCGTGTGAGAGAGCGGCCATTGTATTGTATTGTGTTGTATTGTGTTGTATTGTATTGTATTGTATTGTATTGTATTGTGTAGTATTGTATTGTATTGGGTTGGATTGTGTCTTGTGTTGTATTATGTTGTATTGCAATGTGTTGGGTTGTGTATTGTGTTGTATTGTATTGTGTATTGTGTTGTGTTGTTTTGTGTTGTGTTATATTGCATTGTATTGCATTGTTTTGTCTTGTGTTGTATTGTGTTGTGTTGTATTGTATTGCTTTGCTTTGTTTTGTATTGTGTTGTGTGTTGTGTTGTATTGTATTTTATTGTATTGTATTGTTTTGTGTTGTATTGTGTTGTACTGTATTGTATTGTTTTGATTTGTGTTGTATTGTGTTTGAATTGTATTGTATTGTTATGTATTGTTTTGTATTGTATTGTATTGTATTGTGTTGAATTGTATTGTATTGTATTGTATTGTATTGTTTTGTATTGCGTTGTATTGTTTTGTGTTGTATATTGTATTGTATTGTACTGTATTGTGTTGTATTGCGTTGCATTTCATTGTATTGTATTGTATATTATTGTATTGTATTGTATTGCATGGCTTTGTATTTTATTGTATTACTCATTTGTCACTACTGATTTCTCTGTGTGAAATTCGGGCTGCTCTCCCCAGGGAGAGCGTGTCGCTACACTGAGAGTGCCATCCTTTTTCCTTTTTTTATGCCTACGATTATATTTGTTTTCCAATCGAAGTGGTTTTTTCTACATAATTTTACCAGGGAAAGCCCTTTCGTTGGCGTGGGTTCTTTTACGTGCGCTAAGTGCATTCTGAACACGGGACCTCATTTTATCGTCTCATCTGAATGACAAGGTTCTAGACCACCACTCAAAGGTCTAAGTCATTCATTCATACATTTTGCCCATCGCTCCTGGTGGAGCATAGGCCATCGACGACCCCTCGCCATCGCACTCTGTTCTGGGCTGTTCTGGCCATTCCAGTCCAGTTGGTCCCTTGCTGCTTCAGCTCTGCCTCGGTATCTCGCCTCCAGCTGTTGCGAGGCCGGAAAGGTCTAAGCAGAGGGGGAGAAAATACTGGCGACTGTGTGATTCCTACAAGTGCTCTCAGATTCTTTCGCTTTCTAGGCTGACGTGTTACCATAAAGGCCAACGCTGCACGTGAGAGAAAAAAAAGAAAAAGAAAAAAAGAATGCGTCATACGCGTGACACGTAACTGGTGGCAAGTGACGTCAGTTCAGTCTATTGTCCGAGCATGGGTCATGTGGCGGTCAGGAGGAAACACAAACAGCCGAGTGTGACCTCCAGCTCTGCGGGTCGTGACATTCGCGTAAGGTTCTTCCGGATAAGGTCACGAATTTCATTGAGGGTTTTGGGTTTGTTTTGTTTTGTTTTGTTTTGTTTTGTTGTTGTGTTTTTTTTCTGTTCGTGACAAGGTAAACAAAAGTTTGTCGTCATTGTTGGGTTGTTGTTGTTGGTGTTGTTGTTGTTGGTTGTTGTTGTTGGTGGTGGTGGTTGGTTGTTATTGGTTGTTGTTGTTGTTGTTTCTGCTGTATTT
>NC_134909.1:7228190-7238190 GCF_041734735.1 Babylonia areolata
CCCCCATGCCCTCCCCCCCCCCCCACACACACACACACATACGCACGTGAACAGAACTCTCCTGACACTTGTGTACACTTACACCCTCGCGCATGCACAAACGCATACAAACACACAGACCCACACATACACACAAATACACACATACACACACGCACAGAGGCTGCCACTGATTGGCCGCAAGAGGGATGGGAAAAGATCTCTGATGCCAAGAACGTGGCGTCTAGTGTGTTGCACTTGCATTTGGAAAAGCCCACAGAGACTCTGTTCCGTTTTGAAGAAATCTGCGCAATGTTGGTTTGGAAATGATGCCAATATTTGTTTGATTTGCAAAGCATCGTGCTCTACCTTTCATGCTAGACTTACGGCCGCTCCCTCTCTCTGCCTTTATCTCTTTGAGGCGATCGATGGTGTGATGGCCTTGTACCTGTTCTTTTTGATATTCTTTGACTTTTCTGAGGATTTCCGATTTTCCTAGATGTAGGCCGCTTGTTGGTGTTGCGTTACCAGCAAGTCTGTCAGCTCGCTCATTTCCCTGAACACCTGCATGTCCCGGGCAGTATGACCATGTAAGCTTTTTAATCTGAAAGTTGCGCATTGCCTTATGCCACTCTGGGCTTCCCATTCCATTTTCAATTTTCTGTATGAGGTTCATTGAGTCGGTTAGAATCATGGCATGTTGGTTTCCGGGCATATGGATAGACGATAGCCACTGGAGGACATGTGTCACAGCTTCAACTTCCATCGTTAGGCTGAAGGTTGTGACTTTGTAGGCAGCATTCTCTTCCCTAATTGTTTTTCCATTTTGTTTCACAGTGAATCCCCAACCGGACTGGTCTTTGGTGACTGAGCCATCTGTGTATATGATGATGTCCTCTTCTTTACTGTTTTCTTCTATGAGTAGCTTCACTTCCGCATCAGTTTTGCCCTCTGGCCATTCCCGACAATGTCTTCCTAGAGAGGGTGAAATGGCTGTGTTGAATAGATGATTGAAGTTTTCGGGGTTTTTCTCCCATTCTTTTGTTTCTTTCAGGTCTTGTAGTCGGCATACTAGCTAGATTGTGTCTTCTGCTTGCCCCATCCATGATCTTCCTCGTCCTAGACGGCTGCCTTTTGGTTCTTTGACTGCGTCATGCAGTGGGTTTGGGGGGTTTTTCTAATGCTTTGAAGTAGGTCTTAACCTGTTCTGACTTGTTTCTGGCCTGCACTGAAGGAAGGTCAAGCAGGTATCGCATGGTTTCCGTGGGCGTGTCTTTTGTTGTTCCAAAGATCAGCCTCATAGCTTCATTTTGAACTCTTTCAAAGGTATTGAACAACGCCACCTCTTCCTGCTATACCAATCACTCGTCCTCAGTGTGATCGACTACGGACTTGGGCTAACAACACCATCTCAAAGCAACCTCCTAAAATTAGAAAGAGAGAGACACAGAGAGAGACAGACAGACAGACAGACAGAGAGAGAGAGACAGAGAGAGAGACAGAGAGAGACAGACAGACAGAGAGAGACAGACAGACAGAGAGAGACAGAGACAGAGAGAGACAGAGAGAGAAAGAGAGACAGAGAGAGAGACAGAGAGAGAGAGAGAACCTAAAATGAAATGAAAAGCAAATAGACAAAATAAACAATGAATAAGTAAATTTACTGCGATGAATGCAATCAGAATGAAACATGTCCAGTTAACGAAAGATTGATATATAAGCAAGCAAGCAAGCGCGCGCACACACACACACACACACACACACACACACACACTGCTCACATTGAGAGAACTCTTTTCATTTATTTCTCTCACGTGGAGCTATGAAACGCGTGGGAGGAACTAACCTCAGCTCGTGGAAATAATCGGCCTATAAATAAATACCCTGTGAAAAATCCTTCCTTCTGAAGTTCCGGATCCACCCACATTCAGCCCATGACTTTTTTTCTTTTCTTTTTTAATTCAAATTAATTATATCTAAAGAGTTAGGGGAAAAACCTCTCTTCACAAGAAAACTGGACAAAAAAGGAGTTTCGTACTTCTGAGAATTTCTGTCCGGTACAGCTAAAAAAAAAACCCCACACACCAGAAAGTAAGGAAGGAAGGAGCGCAAGAAGGATGAATAAAAAAACAACAACAACAACAACCAAATAAATAAAGAATGAAAGAAAGAAAATAAGATAATGAAAGAAAGAAAATAAGAGAAAGAAAGAAAGAAAATAAGGAAAATAAGAGAAAGAAAGAAAATAAGAGAGAAAGAAAGAAAGAAAGAAAGAAAATAAGAGAAAGAAAGAAAGAAAATAAGGAAAATAAGAGAAAAAAAGAACGAAAGAAAGAAAGAAAGAGAAGAAAGAAAATAAGAGAAAGAAAGAAAGAAAAATATAGCAGACACAGACACAGGCAGATAGATAGATAGATAGATAGATAGATAGATAGATGGATAGATAGATAGATAGATGGATGGATGGATGGAAGAAAGGAACAACAACAACAAAACTTCTCTTTTCTATAAGAAAAAAAGAGAGACGAAAAACATACAAAAAGAGACGAAAAATCTAGAGAGAAAAAAAAGAAAAGAAAGAAAGAACGAACGGAAAGAAAGAAAACGGCAATTAAAAACAACTTAACAAAACGAAAGAAACTAAAACGAAACAAAGAAGGAAAAAAGAAACGATACGCATGCAACAGAAAAGAGAAAAAAATAATAATCTTTTTTTCTTTTTTCTTTTCTTTCTTTTTTTTTTCCTTTTTCTTTGCATCAAAAAGACGTTCAAAAATAGATAAGAAAATGACAGACAGAGAAGAAAAAAAAAAGAAAAAAAGAAGAAGAAAAGCAATGAAAAGTTAAAAGCGGACGAATCCGTGAAACATTAGTAAAAGTGTCCGGGTCAAAATTAATGATAGGGAAAGCCCCAAGCGTGGGTTGCTGACACATAATACGCACTCCCCAAAATTCCGGTGCCAGATTTTCGCGTTCGGCAGAAGGTCATAGAAGTAAGACACATACTACATAATTATAGGCTGATGGACTTCTTATTTCTGAGTCACAACACGAAGCGCGTGTACATCTTGAACAAAAATCACTACCTCTTGCAAAATTACCCCAGATAATTCTCTCTGTGTTTCTGTCTGTGTGTCTGTCTCTGTCTGTCTGTATGTATGCCCGTGTCTGCCTCTCTAACTCTGTCTCTGTCTGTCTCTGTCTGTCTGTTCATCTCTGTATGTATGTATGTATCTCTCTCTCTCTCTCTCTCTCTCTCTGTGTCTATCTTTCTGTCTCTATCTGTCTCTGTCTGTCTGTCTGTCTCTCTGTCTCTATCTGTCTCTGTCTGTCTGTCTGTCTGTCCTAAATTGTATCTAACAAGTTTGGGTGTCCTTGTGCAGATACCTGCCAAGGTAATCCGTACAGTCTCCCCCTTTTCCTTTCCTGCCAGATAGGTAGATATATAGGTAGATAGATAGATAGATATATAGGTAGATATATAGGTAGATAGATAGGTAGATGTATAGATAGATAGGTAGATAGATAGATAGGTAGATAGATAGGTAGATACATACATACATACATAGATGGGTAGGTAGGTAGATAAGTAGGTAGAAGATGGATAGATAGATAAACACATACATAGATGGGTAGGAAGGTAGAAGATAGATAGATGGATGGATAGATGGATAGATAGATAGATAGATACATACATACATACATAGATGAGTAGGTAGGTAGGTAGAAGATAGATAGGTAGGTAGGTAGGTAGGTAGGTAGGTAGGTAGATAGGTAGGTAGGTAGGTAGGTAGATAGGTAGATAGAAGATGGATAGACAGATAGGCAGGTTGGTAGATAGATAGATAGGTAGGTAGGTAGGTAGGTAGATAGATAGGTAGGTAGGTAGGTAGAAGATGGAGAGAGAGAGAGAGAGATGGATAGATAGATAGATAGATAGATATAGATAGATAGATAGATAGGTATGCAGGTAGGCAGGTAGGTATAGAATAGATAGATAGATAGATAGATAGGTAAGTAGGTGGGAAATAGATAGATAGATAGATAGATAGATAGATAAGATATGCCACTAAATAAAATAGTCATTCTCTGTATCTCACAATTGTTTTTATTCCGTTTTGACTCAATAACTAAATGTGACAGTGATGAAAATAGTCACACACACACACACACACACACACACACACACACACACACAGGTATATCTATAAAAGTTAAACAGACCTGTCTACACCCACACACCTATACAACAAACACGAATTAGACACATCGCAGATTTTTTTTTTTCTCCCCCTGGGCTCAAAACGAATACTGGGGAAGGGGGTACATCAAAACCTTGTCACCTGTGTCACGAGAGACGTGACGTCACACAGTGGACGTCATGACCGAGTGTGTGTGTGTGGGGGGGGGGGGGGGGGGGGGGCGGGGGGGAGCCCCTGTCACGACCTGCGCGTGATGTATGACATCGTATATCTGTCTTTTTGTCCTCCGCGCTGTGTCAAAAGAAGCCAGGGTCAGTCGGGTGATGGTAGTGAGCTGGTACAGTGGTACGTACACGTATGCACGGCCAGCGCTGGAAGGGGAGCACTTGATTTGTCAATGATGGTTGGGGTGGCGGCTTTGGTGGTGACGACGACGACGACGATGATGATGGTGGTGCTGATGATTGTGATGACAACGATGATGATGATGGCGATTGTGATGATGGCGGAGTTGGGAATGGTGATGAAGATGATCATGGTGGTGGTGATGATGATGATGATGATGATGATGATGATGATGACAATGAGGATGATGACGATAATGATGATGGTGGCAGTGGTTATCGTTGTCGTTGTCGTGGTGATGCTTGTGATGGTAGTGATGCTGCCACTGCTGCTGCCCTTACCTGCAATCCATCATTTTAAAAAATATGTATATATATATATATATATATATATATATATATATTTCTAATCCAGTTTAATTCTAAGATTAAGACTTATTAAGACTGATTAAGACTCCAGGGGTGGAGTGATGGCCTAGAGGTAACGCGTCCGCCTAGGAAGCGAGAGAATCTGAGCGCGCTGGTTCGAATCACGGCTCAGCCGTCGATATTTTCTCCCCCTCCACTAGACCACTAAAAACAAATAAAACTGCACGCAAGAAAAAATCCCCCCCCTCCGCCCCCCCCCCCCCCCCCCCCCCCCCCTCCCGGTGAGGGACGGAAGGGCGCTGCACTCTCAACATCACAGTAGATTTGTCAACAATATAAATACAAATGATCGACATACAAATGTACTGGTTAATATTTGTATTTGTATTTCTTTTTATCACAACAGATTTCTCTTTGTGAAATTCGGGCTGCTCTCCCCAGGGAGAGCACGTCACTACACTACAGCGCCACCTTTTTTTTCTGCGTGCAGTTTTATTTGTTTTTCCTATCGAAGTGGATTTTTCTACAGACTTTTGCCAGGAACAACCCTTTTGTTGCCGTGGGTTCTTTTACGTGCGCTGAGTGCATGCTGCACATGGGACCTCGGTTTATCGTCTCATCCGAATGACTAGCGTCCAGACCACCACTGAAGGTCTAGTGGAGGGGGATAAATTATCGGTGGCTGAGCCGTGATTCTCTCGCTTCCTAGGCGGACGCATTACCTCTAGGCCGTCACTGCATGATGGTGGTGGTAGTGATGATGACAGTGTTAGTGGTGGTGGTGGTGGTGATGATGATGATGATGATAACAGTGGTGGTGGTGGTGGTGGTGGTGGTGGTGGTAGTGATGACGACAGTGTTAGTGGTGGTGGTGGTGGTGGTGGTAGTGATGACGACAGTGTTAGTGGTGGTGGTGGTGGTGATGATGATGATGATGATAACAGTGGTGGTGGTGGTGGTGGTGGTGGTAGTGATGATGACAGTGTTAGTGGTGGTGGCGGTGGTGGTGGTGGTGGTGATGGTGGTAGTGATGATAACAGTGGTGGTGGTGGTGGTGGTGGTGGTGGTGGTGGTGGTGATGGTGGTGGTAGTGATGATAACAGTGGTGGTGGTGGTGGTGATGATGATAACAGTGTTAGTGGTGGCGGTGGCGGTGGTGGTGGTGGTGGTGGTAGTGATGATAACAGTGTTAGTGGTGGTGGTGGTGGTGATGATGATGATGATGATGACAGTGTTAGTGGTGGTGGTGGTGGTGGTGATGATGATGATGATGACAGTGTTAGTGGTGGTGGTGGTGGTGGTGATGGTAGTGGTAGTGATGATGACAGTGTTAGTGGTGGCGGTGATGGTGGTGATGGTGGTGGTGATGGTGGTGGTGATGGTAGTGGTAGTGATGATGACAGTGTTAGTGGTGGTGGTGGTGATGGTGGTGGTGGTGATGGTGGTGGTAGTGATCATAACAGTGTTAGTGGTGGCGGTTGTGGTGGTGGTGGTGGTGGTGGTGGTGGTGGTGATGATGATGATGATGATGATGACAGTGTTAGTGGTGGTGGTGGTGGTGGTGGTGATGATGATGATGGCAGTGTTAGTGGTGGTGGTGGTGGTGGTGGTAGTGATGATAACAGTGTTAGTGGTGGCGGTTGTGGTGGTGGTGGTGGTAGTGATGATAACAGTGTTAGTGGTGGTGGTGGTGGTGGTGGTGGTGGTGGTGATGATGACGACGACAGTGTTAGTGATGGTGGTGGTGGTGGTGGTGGTGGTGGTGGTAGTGATGATGACAGTGTTAGTGGTGGTGGTGGTGGTGGTGGTGGTGGTGGTGGTGGTGATGATGATGATGATGACAGTGTTAGTGGTGGTGGTGGTGGTGGTGGTGGTGGTGGTGGTGATGACGACGACAGTGTTAGTGATGGTGGCGGTGGTGGTGGTGGTGGTGGTGGTGAAGACAGGATACAGAAAGAGAAGGTGAGAGGGATAAGGTGAGTTTCAATTCAGTTTCATGTTTCAAAGTGTCACAGAGGGCTGGCTGACCCATGAGCTGTATGAACCTGTTGCTGGGAAGAAATAGATAAATGAATGAATATATATATATATATATATATATATATATATATATATATATATATATATATATATATATATATATATATATATATATATATATATATATATAAACCACAAAAAAACCCAAACGAAATGAATAAATAGATAAATAAACAAACTAATAAACAGATAAATTAACGAACTGATTTTTATTTCCAGTTTTTAACACACAAAAAAGGAGTAGATCGTATAGACCCAATGCTCTGATCAGCTTATGAGAGCCCACCCTATATTTGTGTAGAACATCAACATTACGTGAAACACAGCAATATATTCACGATGGTCTCTTCCAGTAAAGCACAACAACACAGAGGAATGAATAAATAAATTAACAAATGAATAAATCAGTATAAAATAATAACAATAAGAAGAAGAAGAAGAAAGAAAGAAAGAAATATGTTAGTAAACAAACACATGATTTTTTTTCCTGAAAAAAAAAAGATAAATAGCCAGACAGAAAAAAAAAGTGGCGGAGTACAGGAACCAACACTAAACAACATCTAGGAGACCAAGAAGAAGAACTCTCTCTCTCTCTCTCTCTCTCTCTCTCTCTCTCTCTGTCCGTGTGTGTGTGTGTGTGTGTGTGTGTGTGTGTGTGTGTGTGAGACAAATGCACTAAGGTCACGTGAGCATCTGTCTGTCAAGCAGGTGACAAGAAAGACAACCCCACAAGTACACCCACTCACACCACGGCTACCCTCCCTTCCTTCCCTAACCCCCCCTCCCCCCCCCCCCCCCCCCCCCCCCCCCCCCCCCCCCCCCCCCCCCCCCCCCCCCCCCGCCCCCCCCCCTCCGTTCCACCCTTTCCGTTCTCCATTTATGGTCACTATAAACATTCCCCGAAGCAAGAGGGGAAAGTGTATAAATAGTGTCGAGAAGTGGGCAGAGTTCAGAGTTCTGAGTGGTAGACATTTCAAAGGCAGTGAGAGTCCATCTCGAGGGGCCGGCGGGTTGTTTCAAGACACATTATTTTCACAAGAACAAACAACAAGAAGAAAAAAACGTTATCCACACACTTTTGAAACAATGATGGACACGCGGCTTCGTTTTCTGACGGTTATGGCAGTGGTGGCAGGTAGGAGAGTGTTGGTGTGTGTGTGTGTGTGTGTGTGTGTGTGTGTTCGTGTGTGTGTGTGTGTTCGTGTGTGTGTGTGTGTGTGTGTGTGTGTGTGTGTGTTCGTGTGTGTGTGTGTGTGTGTGTGTGTGTTCGTGTGTGTGTGTGTGTGTGTGTGTGTGTGTGTGTGTGTGTGTGTGTGTGTGTGTGTGTGTGTGTGTGTGTGTGCGTGTGTGTGTGTGTGTGTGTGTGTGTGTGTGTGTGTGTGTGTGTTCGTGTGTGTGTGTGTGTGTGTGTGTGTGTGTGTGTGTGTGTGTGTGTGTGTGTTCGTGTGTGTGTGTGTGTGTGTGTGTGTGTGTGTGTGTGCACTGTACTGCACTGTACCGCACTGTACTGTACTGCACTGTACTGCACTGTACTGCACTGTACTGCACTGTACTTCACTGCACTGTACTGCACTGTACTTCACTGTACTGTACTGTACTTCACTGTACTGCACTAAACTGTACTGCACTGTACCGCACTGCACTGTACTGCACTGTACTTCACTGTACTGCACTGTACTTCACTGTACTGCACTGTACTTCACTGTACTGTACTTCACTGTACTTCACTGTACTGCACTGTACTTCACTGTACTTCACTGTACTGCACTGTACTTCACTGTACTGCAATGTACTGCACTGCCCTGTACTGTAATGTACTGCACTGCACTGTAGCGCACTGCACTGTACTGCAATGTACTGCACTGTACTGTACTGCACTGTACTGTACTGCACTGCACTGTACTGCACTGTACCGCACTGCACTGTACTGCACTGCACTGTACTGTACTGTACTGCACTGCACTGTACTGTACTACACTGCACTGTACTGCACTGTACTACATTGTACTGCAATGCACTGCGCTGTACTGCAATGCACTGTACTGCACTGTATAGTACTATATTGTACTATACTGTACTGCACTGCACTGTACTGCACTGTACTGCTCTGTACTGTAGTGCACTGTACTGCTCTGTACTGTACTGCACTGTACTGCACTGTACTGCTCTGTACTGCTCTGTACTGTACTGCACTGTACTGCACTGTACTGCTCTGTACTGCTCTGTACTGTAGTGCACTGTACTGCACTGTACTGCTCTGTACTGTACTGCACTGTACTGCACTGTACTGCACTGTACTGCTCTGCACTGTACTGTACTGCTCTGTACTGCACTGTACTGCACTGCACTGTACTGTACTGCTCTGCACTGTACTGCTCTGCACTGTACTGTACTGCTCTGTACTGCACTGTACTGCTCTGCACTGTACTGTACTGCTCTGTACTGCACTGTACTGCACTGCACTGTACTGTACTGCACTGCACTGCACTGTACTGCACTGTACTGCACTGTACTGCACTGTAATGTACTGTGCTGTAATGTAATGTACTGCACTGTAATGTACTGTATTATACTGTACTGCACTGCACTGCACTGCACTGTAATATCCTGTATTATACTGCACTGTACTGCACTGCACTGCACTGCACTGCACTGCACTGCACCGTAATATCCTGTATTATACTGCACTGTACTGCACTGCACTGCACTGCACTGCACCGTAATATCCTGTATTATACTGCACTGTACTGCACTGCACTGCACTGCACTGCACCGTAATATCCTGTATTATACTGCACTGTACTGCACTGCACTGCACTGCACTGCACCGTAATATCCTGTATTATACTGCACTGTACTGCACTGCACTGCACTGCACTGCACCGTAATATCCTGTATTATACTGCACTGTGCTGCTCTGTACTGTACTGCACCGCACTGTACTGTAAGGTATTGCACTGCACTGCACTGTAATGTAATGTAATGTAATTTACTGCACTGTAATGTACTGTATTATACTGCACTGTACTGCCCTGTACTGTAATGTACTGTATTATACTGTACTGT
>NC_134909.1:7250690-7270690 GCF_041734735.1 Babylonia areolata
TCATAGGAGAATGTCAGCTGTGTATGGTGCCACATGTTTCAGCCGAAAAAAATGTCTACAAGTGGGCTAAATTGTTTAAAGAAGGACGGAGCAGTGTTGAGGATGAAGACAGGCCTGGAAGGCCTACAGAAGTGAGGTCTCCTGAGGTGATCGAATCAGTCAGTGACCTCATTCAGTCTGACAGAAGGGTGACAGTGGATGACATTGCAAGGACTTTGAGCTTATCTGTTTGGACAGCACACAAAATTGTCCATGATGACCTTGGCTACTCGAAGGTCAGCTGCCGGTGGGTGCCAAAGATGCAAGGCCTCACACAGCAGCCCGAACGGTGCAGACCATCAACGAGCTGGGCTGGGAACTGCTCCCTCATCCCCCTTACAGCCCAGACCTTGCCCCTTCAGACTTTCACCTGTTTGGTCCCTTGAAAGCGTTCACGAGAGGCACGAAGTTTGAAAGTGACGATGAAGTCAAAAGTGTTGTGAGCGACTGGCTGAGACATCAGTCCAAAGATTTTTACGCTGAGGGAATACGGAAGCTTGTGCACAGATGGGAAAAGTGTGTGACAGTTCTGGGAGACTACGTTGAAAAAAAAAAGAAAAAAGTAAGCTTCTATCTGTATTAGAAGTCCGTATACCGAAAAATTCACCTTATTTATTGAATGACCCTCGTGTATATATATATATATATATATATATATATATATATATATATATATATATATATATATATATATATATATATATATAAAGATGGAAAAGGGTGGAGAAAGAGAGAGAGAGAGTCAGTTATGAAACAAGGGAACTAATAAATCTTTTGTGAAGAGACATTCGGGTAATTCAGTGTGTCTGAAGTTGACTGTCGATGTCGTCGTGTTAGCCTCATCTCCCTTGTATACCGTGACAGGTGAACCGAGAGTCATCTCCCTTGTATACCGTGACAGGTGAACCGAGAGTCATCTCCCTTGTGTACCGTGACAGGTGAACCGAGAGTCATCTCCCTTGTATACCGTGACAGGTGAACCGAGAATCCCCGCACAGGGGAAAGGGAATGGATTTGTGTCATAACACAGGGCAGCATTATTGCCACAACAGGGTAGCATTATGTGCACAACAGGGTAGCATTATTGCCACAACAGGGTAGCATTATTGCCACAACAGGGTAGCATTATGTGCACAACAGGGTATCATTATTGCCACAACAGGGTAGCATTATTGCCACAACAGGGTAGCATTATGTGCACAACAGGGTATCATTATTGCCACAACAGGGTAGCATTATTGCCACAACAGGGTAGCATTATGTGCACAACAGGGTAGCATTATTGCCACAACATGTTATCATTATTGCCACAACAGGGTAGCATTATGTGCACAACAGGGTATCATTATTGCCACAACAGGGTAGCATTATGTGCACAACAGGGTAGCATTATGTGCACAACAGGGTAGAATTTTGTGCACAACAGGGTAGCATTATTGCCACAACAGGGTAGCATTATGTGCACAACAGGGTAGCATTATTGCCACAACAGGGTAGCATTATTGCCACAACAGGGTAGCATTATTGCCACAACAGGGTAGCATTATTGCCACAACAGGGTGGCATTATGTGCACAACAGGGTAGAATTATGTGCACAACAGGTATAGCATTATGTGCACAACAGGGTAGCATTATTGCCACAATAGGGTAGCATTATGTGCACAACAGGGTAGCATTATGTGCACAACAGGGTAGCATTATTGCCACAACAGGGTAGCATTATGTGCACAACAGGGTAGCATTATTGCCACAACAGGGTAGCATTATTGCCACAACAGGGTAGCATTATGTGCACAACAGGCTAGCATTATTGCCACAACAGGGTAGCATTATTGCCACAACAGGGTAGCATTATTGCCACAACAGGGTAGCATTGTGTGCACAACAGGGTAGCATTATTGCCACAACAGGGTAGCATTATTGCCACAACAGGGTGGCATTATGTGCACAACAGGGTAGAATTATGTGCACAACAGGTATAGCATTATGTGCACAACAGGGTAGCATTATTGCCACAATAGGGTAGCATTATGTGCACAACAGGGTAGCATTATTGCCACAACAGGGTAGCATTATGTGCACAACAGGGTAGCATTATTGCCACAACAGGGTAGCATTATGTGCACAACAGGGTAGCATTATTGCCACAACAGGGTAGCATTATTGCCACAACAGGGTAGCATTATGTGCACAACAGGGTAGCATTATTGCCTCAACAGGGTAGCATTATGTGCACAACAGGGTAGCATTATTGCCACAACAGGGTAGCATTATTGCCACAACAGGGTAGCATTATGTGCACAACAGGGTAGCATTATTGCCACAACAGGGTAGCATTATTGCCACAACAGGGTAGCATTATGTGCACAACAGGGTAGCATTATTGCCACAACAGGGTAGCATTATGTGCACAACACGGTATCATTATTGCCACAACAGGGTAGCATTATGTGCACAACACGGTATCATTATTGCCACAACAGGGTAGCATTATTGCCACAACAGGGTAGCATTATGTGCACAACAGGGTAGCATTATGTGCACAACAGGGTAGCATTATTGCCACAACAGTTGGAAGATGATTATTGTGGTTATCACACAGACAGATCAAAGATATATCAGGAGTACACCAAGCAGCAAATGTTATTACAGCAGGGTTACTGCTATTTTCTTTTAATTATCACTTTTATTATCATCATTATCATTATTAACAAAGAAATGCTAGTGGTATATCTGTCAGAATAAGATAATGTCTTACAACGCATTATTACTGCTTTTGTTGTTGCTAATATCCTTCTTGTTCTTCTTGTTGTTGTTCTTGTTCGTGTTCTTGTTCTTCTTCTTCTTCTTATTACTATTATTATTATTATTGCTTCCCCCTCTTCCAGTTACGCAGTGATCGTTTTCACAACAGAATGACCTTTTGTTTGAAAACCAGTCAACGTGAAGTACGTGTTGTAAATAGTAATCCGGTCTGTAAAACGATGTCCTCTCATTGTCTTTCACCTGTTTATGTTACTGTTGTTGCTGTTTGCTTACTTTCATTAAATAAAAGGTGTGTTGAATACAAAGTATACGTGTCTGTTAAGTGTCGCTTGTGAGAGAATGGATTACACATCGCATGGTCTGTGAAATATGTCAGTGCCAAAATAATACCCCGTATACCCCCACCCCCCCTCTTCCTCCTCCCCCTCCTCCGCTGCGACACCTGCGGGCGCCTGTGTGCTTCCAGCTTCGGGCTGCGGAGTCACGTGCGCTGCGTTCGCTGAGTTCACAGACCCGTGTCATGGTCGGCTCCTGACGGACTACCACGATATCCTCCTCCTCCTCCTCCTCCTTCTCCTTGTTTTATAATTGTGTGTGTGTGTGTGTTTGTGTGTGTGCGTGCGTGTGTGTGTGTGTGTGTGTGTGTGTGTGTGTGTGTGTGTGCGTGCGTGTGTGTGTGTGTGTGTAAGTACGTACGTACATGATAATGTACCAATGGTTCTTTTCATCGCTTTGTTACCTTTAATGGACTATTCCAGTTACTATTCTTATTCGTCGTTCTAATTATTTTATTTCATTTCATATTATTTCTGTATTTCTATGTTTTGCGTCGTTGTTTATTTTTATGTTTAGTGTCGTTAAATGGGCAGAATTTGTAAAAAGGCATTTACTGCGCCTAATTCTTTAGCCATTAAAGAGTCAATCAATCAATCAATCAATCTCTTTCTTCGTCTTCTCTGTGAAGAGTCAGGCAAAAGTGCTCACCATGTTCCTCCAGGTCTGTCAGGTTTTTTATTATTATTATTACTACTACTACTACTACTACTACTACTACTACCTTTTTCTATATTATAATTATTATTTATTTATTTATTTATTTATTTATTTATTTATTCATGTAAGCTTATCTATTATTTATTCCCCCTTTTTTTCTTTCTTTTTTTCTCAAGGCCTGACTAAGCGCGTTGGGTTACGCTGCTGGTCAGGCATCTGCTTGGCAGATGTGGTGTAGCGTATATGGTTTTGTCCGAACGCAGTGACGCCTCCTTCAGCTACTGAAACTGAAACTGAAACTGTCAGTTGGGTGTCAAACCCTGTGTCTACATCTCTGCAGATGTGTTTCCGTATGCTGTATTAAATACATCATATCATGTATATTGTCCACTTTCCCTTTATGCCATAAAAGTGTGTGTCCAAAATAAGTTGTTATTATCTTTGTTCAGTGCATAAACAGGTCCAGATTTTTTTTTCTGGGGGGATCCTATTTCATCGAAAAATGGAAACATTTCAGTTGCGATATCCCTCTCTCTCTCTCTCTCTCTCTCTCTCTCTCAACAGCATTTGTCCTTGCACACAGTCATGCAAGTTGTGAATGGCATGTTCATTTCTTCTCTCTCTCTCTCTCTCTCTCTCTCTCTGTGTGTGTGTGTGTGTGTGTGTGTGTGTGTGTGTGTAGATCTGCACAACTGTTTACATAGGAGACCTGGGGTTTGTTTGTTGTTGTTTTTTTGTTGTTGTTGTTTTTTTTGCTTCTGTTCATTTTCAAAACGTGATATAATAATAAGTTATCAACACTTACTAAGCTGTCCAGTCGAAGATATCAGTCGTCACAGAGGACAGCACACAAAAACTCAGACCCTTGAACGATTCAGACCTCAGGTAAAACAACAACAACATTTTAAACTGATAATACAGACGTCAATGAGAAAAGACGGGCAATCTCAAGCGTGCTAGATTACCTCCCTTCCCTAAATGTCACTCGAAAGGCTTATTACTTCCCTTGAATCTCTCTCTCTCTCTCTCTCTCTCTCTCTCTCTCTCTCTCAACAGCATTTGTCCTTGCACACAGTCATGCAAGTTGTGAATGACATGTTCATTTCTTCTCTCTCTCTCTCTCTCTCTCTCTCTCTGTGTGTGTGTGTGTGTGTGTGTGTGTGTGTGTGTGTAGATCTGCACAACTGTTTACATAGGAGACCTGGGGTTTGTTTGTTGTTGTTTTTTTGTTGTTGTTGTTTTTTTGCTTCTGTTCATTTTCAAAACGTGATATAATAATAAGTTATCAACACTTACTAAGCTGTCCAGTCGAAGATATCAGTCGTCACAGAGGACAGCACACAAAAACTCAGACCCTTGAACGATTCAGACCTCAGGTAAAACAACAACAACATTTTAAACTGATAATACAGACGTCAATGAGAAAAGACGGGCAATCTCAAGCGTGCTAGATTACCTCCCTTCCCTAAATGTCACTCGAAAGGCTTATTACTTCCCTTGAATATCTCTCTCTCTCTCTCTCTCTCTCTCTCACACACACACACACACACACACGCACGCACGCACGCACGCACCATCCTCCTGCCCATTGGCACACACACACTAAGTCCTCCCTCTATGTCACTGTTTATTTGATTTTGTGAATCCAGAATTACGCGTGGACGGACGGACGGATGAATTGATATATGGGCATACCAATGGGTGAGTGGATGGATAGTGTGTGAGTGAAGCTGGACATTACTTCTGATAAGCAAAGGCCAGTGATTCCCAACCAAACTCATTGACTTTTCATTGTTGTTGATGACGACGTTATGTCTCTGGAGGTTCACACAATGCTAAAGCGCTTTTCATTAATCAGTATTCAGGCTGAGACCAGTTAAGTGATGGTATTGCTGTGTCACACTCTATATTTTCGTGGTGTACCGTTTGCACGATGTAGTTATGTAAATTTGATATTTAGAAATGGTGAAAAAGAAATTTAAAATGTAAGCATGGTCTACTGGATTTTGCAAGAACATTGCATTAAATGCACATAGGAGTTAGGTGTTGATTAGAAATCAGCATACATCTGGGAATGTGTCAGTTTCAGTTTCAGTAGCTCAAGGAGGCGTCACTGCGTTCGGACAAATCCATATACGCTACACCACATCTGCCAAGCAGATGCCTGACCAGCAGCGAAACCCAACGCGCTCGGTCAGTCCTTGAAAAAAAAAAGAGAGAGGTTCTGGCGAGGTTCGAACTCGCGATCTTCTGCGTGTAAAGCAGACGTGATAACCACTACACCACAGAACCGCTGTTGTATATATATATATATATATATATATATACATATATATATATATAATAATAATAATAATAATAATAATAAATAAATAAATAAACAATCATTGTAAAACCAGATGGAGGTTTTAAATAAACAATCATTGTAAAACCAGATGGAGGTTATACACCTTGACAGTATCATGTTTATTGTTTGGTTGGATGCCACTGTAATGAAAACGTATTGTTAAGAGAAAGACGGAGGGTAGGAGGTGGGGGGTTGAATAGGACTGGGGGTAGTGGGGAGGAGTGAAGGGAGGTTGGGGGGGGGGGGGGCAGTGATTTGGGGGACAATAGGACAGGGTTAACGATGGGGTGATGGTGGTTAGAGTAGGACAGGGTGGGTAAATGGCGGGTGTAGAGCAGGACAGGGGGTGTTACTGGGGGGTGTAGAGCAGGACAGGGGGTGTTACTGGGGGTGTAGAGGAGGACAGGGGGTGTTACTGGGGGGGGGGGGGTGTAGAGCAGGACAGGGGTGTTACTGGGGGGGGGGGGGGTGTAGAGCAGGACAGGGGTGTTACTGGGGGGTGTAGAGCAGGACAGGGGTGTGTTACTGGGGGGTGTAGAGCAGGACAGGGGGTGTTACTGGGGGTGTAGAGCAGGACAGGGGGTGTTACTGGGGGTGTAGAGCAGGACAGGGGGTGTTACTGGGGGTGTAGAGCAGGACAGGGGTGTTACTGGGGGGGGGGTGTAGAGCAGGACAGGGGTGTTACTGGGGGTGTAGAGCAGGACAGGGGTGGTACTGGGGGGTGTAGAGCAGGACAGGGGTGTGTTACTGGGGGAGCAGAGTAGGACAGGGGGTGTTACTGGGGGTGTAGAGCAGGACAGGGGGTGTAGAGCAGGCCAGGGGGTGTTACTGGGGGGGTGTAGAGCAGGACAGGGGGTGTTACTGGGGGGGTGTAGAGCAGGACAGGGGGTGTTACTGGGGGGGTGTAGAGCAGGACAGGGGGTGTTACTGGGGGGAGCAGAGCAGGACAGGGGGTGTTACTGGGGGTGTAGAGCAGGACAGGGGGTGTTACTGGGGGTGTAGAGCAGGACAGGGGGTGTTACTGGGGGGGGGGTGTAGAGCAGGACAGGGGGTGTTACTGGGGGGGGTGTAGAGCAGGACAGGGGTGTTACTGGGGGGGGGGGGTGTAGAGCAGGACAGGGGTGTTACTGGGGGTGTAGAGCAGGACAGGGGGTGTTACTGGGGGGTGTAGAGCAGGACAGGGGGTGTTACTGGGGGTGTAGAGCAGGACAGGGGGTGTTACTGGGGGGGGGTGTAGAGCAGGACAGGGGTGTTACTGGGGGGGGGGGTGTAGAGCAGGACAGGGGTGTTACTGGGGGGTGTAGAGCAGGACAGGGGTGTGTTACTGGGGGAGCAGAGTAGGACAGGGGGTGTTACTGGGGGTGTAGAGCAGGACAGGGGTGTCACTGGGGGGGTGTAGAGCAGGACAGGGGTGTTACTGGGGGGGTGTAGAGCAGGACAGGGGTGTTACTGGGGGGAGCAGGGCAGGACAGGGGGTGTTACTGGGGGGTGTAGAGCAGGACAGGGGGTGTTACTGGGGGGTGTAGAGCAGGACAGGGGGTGTTACTAGGGGGTGTAGAGTAGGAAAGGGGGTATTGCTGGGGAGTGTAGAGTAGGACACACACACACGCACGCACGCACGCACGCATACACACACACACACGCAAGCCCGCACGCACGAACGTACACATAGATGTGTGCACACACGCACGAGCAAATAATTATGCGCGTGCGTGCCCAACAAATGCAAAACTAGTATCTATTTATCTTCTCTTTTTTTGGGGGGGGGGGAGGAGGGGATCAGGGGGACATTTTTGGATTAGTGTTTTCGTGGAGTCAGAAGATGACCGCAACACTATAGGGACTGCGTTGTGGAGGGAGGGGGGGGGGGGTGGCGAGGGCGGAGGGAAGTGGGGATATCCCAGAGTGCCCCCCCCCCCCCCCCCTGTAGAAAGGACCCCTATGGTAGTACATTTCAAATAACTGGGACATCCCTCCCGGGACCTACACAAAGGAAGGAATGACTAAGGACGTTACGATCGGCTAAAAAAAAAAAAAAAAAAAAGTGGAAGTTTGAAGAAAAATCAACACCCCAAAACTTACTGTTTCATAAATGTTTTGTTTAAAACGGTTTTCGCTGCAGACCTGATGAATTTCGTCAACTGACCCTTTCTGAACACCATACTTTTGTCTTGCCCCCACCCCCCCGCCCCCTCACGCCCTCTGCCCCCCCCCCCCCCCCCCCTCACCCGCCCTCCACCCCCCCTCCCCCTGCACGATTCTGATGACAATCCCGTGGCGTTTTCATGAGTTATCAGATACAATGTCTGCCTAAGACAGCTTACTCATTTCATCTCTGGAACTGATTTATAACCACTTAAATTAATGACGGCTGTTAAAATTAATGCACGCGCACTTTGTTATTCCATATTTTGTGCAAAGGCTTGTCATACTAGCCGGAAGTGACGATTTATTTGGGGGAGGTGTTCCATCTATGGCAACACGATCTTTCCAAAATATCAGTTGCTAATTTCCAACGCACCGTGCCTGAGAAATCTTCCTTTTGACACTTTTTATGTAGACACCAAAATATTCCACAGATGCAGTGACTTCTATCACCCTTCCACTCTTCTGTTCCTCATCTCTACAATACAACAGAATACGATACAACACAACACAACACAACACAACACGACACAACACGACACAATACAATACAATACAATACAATACAATACAATACAATACAACACAACACAACACGACACAACACAACACAACACAACACAATACGATACAACACAACACAACACAACACGACACAACACAACACAACACACTACAATACAATACAATACAACACAATACAACACAACACGACACGACACAACACACTACAATACAATACAATACAATACAATACAATACAATACAATACACACTTTTCTGTTCATCCTCTCTACAATACAATACAATACAATACAATACAATACAAAGCAACAAGGTACAGTAGCGGTGCTTTCATTTGAAACTTGACCTGAAACTAGACCTTTCTTGAATCTACCGCACTGTCTTTACCAGTTCCAGCTGCTGCCTTCGCTTCTTCATCTTCTCACAAGATGTAAGTCGATGACATTGTTATTTACTCTCAACTTAACCCCCACCCCACCCACCCCCCACCCCCATCCCCGCATTCACTCCACCACAGCTGAACACCACGAAGACTTTCACTTTTGAATAATGTGCGACGGGCGCAACAGCCGAGTGGTTAAAGCGTTGGACCTTCAATCTGCGGGTCCCGAGTTCGAATCTCGGTAACGGCGCCTGGTGGGCAAAGGGTGGAGATGTTTCTGATCTTCCAGGGTATATGCAGACCTGCTACTGCCTGAACCCCCCTCGTGTGTATACGCAAGCAGAAGATCAAATACGCACGTTAAAGATCCTGTACTCCATGCCAGCGTTCGGTGGGTTATGGAAACAAGAACATACCTAGCATGCACACCCCTGAAAACGGAGTGTGGCTGCCTACATGGCGGGGTAAAAAACATCAACAAAAAACAAACAAACAAAAAACAACAACAACAAAACAAACCGGTCATACACGTAAAATGTTACATGTCTGTCTGAGTGTGTATGTGTGCGTGCCTGAAATGTGGTTAAATGACACAGGAAACGAATGATGAGCACCAGTGGCAGCCGTCAGTCGGCTCTACCCAGGTTGGCAGACTGTTGTGTAAATGACCCTGTATTTGTAAAGCGCTTAGAGCTTGGTCTGCGACCGAGGATACATACTATATAAGTATCCATATCAATCAATCAATTAATCAAGTCGAGTGGCAGCTCAGTGGTAACGCGTCCGCCTCGGAAGCGAGAGAATCTGGACGCACAGGCTCGAATCCAACACTCGCCTGTATACCCCCCATCCCCCCTTCTTATAGACTCTGAGTGGTGGTCTGGACGCTAGTCATTCGGATGAGACGATAAACCGAGGTCCCATGTGCAGCAGCATTTTCTTAGCGCACGTAAAAGAATCCACGGCAACAAAAAGGGAGAGGGGGACGGGGGGGGGGGGGGGGGAGAGAATTCTAAACATGATTATTACACATCAAGAAACCACGCACACTGGGAGAGACGGCAAATACAAAACCCTTCAGACTGGGACAGGCGCAGAAGGCAAAACTCTGTCTTTCGTGGTTCGCCGGGGGCAGAACATAGGGGAATAATCGTAAAGATTGAGGAGCAGAAGCGGTCTTACTCACGGCCAAAGGAACAAACAGACAGACAAGAAATGACTGACCACAATGGTGTCAGATCAGGAGTAAAAGTCAACGAGAACTCTGACCCACAGCATGAGACTACAACAACACGCACACACGTATATCAGGTCAGTGAAGTTAGAGATGCAGGGGAAGAGTCTCACGTCGACCCGCTGTCGGACTGTAACACAGTGCCGAATCCAGACCCACCATCTGGCGATGACGAGGAAGAGCAGGAGGACGACCCAGAAGTTTCCCATCAGTGTCCTTCAACAGGTGACCTGTCACAAGTCCACAGAGAGTCACCACCATCTTCAGTCAAAGATCGTCAGATAACTACGTACAAACCAGACAACGGGGCAGTTAGTGTCGACAGAAGTTCACGCAGCGGCACCAGAGTGGACGGCAGAATCAACAGGACCAAGCTACGGGGCTGTCATTCCTCTCGGGCAGTCAGATGCAGTGGAGCACGGTCACACCCAGTGTGGAGAAGACTCAGGGGATCAGCCTCTAGTGGACACTGAGCATGGACAGGTAAAGGCCAGGGCAGAAGACGCTGTCAGGGATGGCGTGTCGGACATACACAGCCGTTCTCAGGCCAAGGTACAGACCAACGCAAAGGAACAGAGGCCATCCAGAATGTCAACACGGGCAGGAACCACCAAACAACGTTCAGGTAGCCAGGGCAATATCAAGGAGGCGTTCAAAAAGGCCAAAAACGGTGGTGGTTCTCATAGCAGTGATAGAGGCGGAGAAAGACAGGCAGCTTCTCCTGCGTGTCTTCGGGACAGCAGTTAGGGGTCAGGCCGGGCATCAACTACCTCAAGTAAACTAACAAATACGTGTCAAACTGCAAAGTTATCTGAACCTACTTTAAATGGAAATGTTAAGCCGAGTTGGCGCATTGATTCAAACATTTGTCAAACCATCACATTTCTAAATTATAATGTTTGTGGGGAAATTGTCTAATCAAGATTTTGTAGATTTTATAACCGCTTATGATTTCATTACATTGACTGAAACTTTTGTTACAGAAGATATCAATTCAACTTTTTTTTCTTTTTTTTTTTTTTAGATTATGACTGCTTTATTTCCAAAGCGACAAAACTCCCGAAGCAAGGGAGGCATTCAGGAGGAGTTATGGCGCCTGCAAACAAACTTTTTTTTCCTAATTCATCTCCCATGTAAAAACTGATCAAGATAATGTCATTGTATCAAAAATGTCTAAAGAATTGTTTGGGAGCGAATGTGATGTCATGTTTATCTCATCTTATGTAAGACCGTATGATTCCAAGTATTGGAAAAACAGTCATAGTTGATATGGTGTAGAAATGATTAATGTATGTATCATGTCTCTACACGAAACATATGGTCATTTTCAGATTCTTCTCTCGGGAGACTTAAACGCTCGCACTGCAAACAAAAGCTATGAGCCAGCAGAGGACTATTTTGAGCAGACAAGTAGCAATGTTACACTGGATGATCACACATTTGCAAGAAAGTCTGATGATTTGGAAACGAATCTTTTTTGGAATCAGCTGGTTGATCTGTGTACTGCTACGGATTGTTTTATTGTGAACGGTATGGTACAGTGGAATTGTGACTCTGCATGTACATTCATGTCTGACAGTGGATCAAGTGTAATTGATTATTTTTTTTTATGTCCTGCAGCTTATTGACTCAATTGTCAGATATGCAGTTAGTTGTAAAAGAACTTGTAGACTCTGATCATTTGCCAGTACAGCTGACATTATTTACGGAGATAAGAACTGATACAAATCCACAGAACAATATTAAAAGAAATGGATACAATACTATAGAGAAAATAGTTTGGAATGTAGACAAGAAGACGAATACAAAGACAAACTTACAAACGAAGAGGGATGGTCAAATCTGAACGAAGCCATAAACCAAATAGACAAAGATTCTGACTTAGCACTGGCATTATTTAATCAGTACTGACTTGGAGCTGCTGAGTGTATGGTGAAAAACGTGTCTCATAGGAAGAAGTCAAAAGGAGCAGAATGGTTTGATGAGGAATGCAGCCAGGCAAAGCGGGAATGTTGAAGACTGTTACGTTCATACCGAAAGCACAAACGCTTGGGACGTTGCACATGTCAGAACAGACGGATGACGTGCATGTAAAACAAGAGTGAATCATTAATTTTAGCAACTGTAAATGTCCGGAAATGAGAATATTGTATGTGGAAAGTAGAAAAGCATACAATTTTTTTTTTAAAGAAAAAAAGGACGAGTTTCCGACGAGAAACAGCAGAGAAACTGTGTAAAAATATGAATAAGTCTTCGATATTTTGGAATGATCTGAAAAGAAAAGGATTAAAGAATAAATCATGCAACAGTGAAAATATAAGTAACCAGCAATGGTTTAAGCATTTCCAGAAAGTATTCAGCTTTAATGAAGAGAGTACAGATGAACAAATAAACATAGAAAGAAATACCCAGGAAGAAGAAGAACATGCTTTAAATCAAGTAAACACACATCAGGAAGTAGAGAAATCCATTAAGAAAATAAAATGCGGAAAAGCCAGCGAAACCGATGTGTTACAGGAGAAATGTTGAAAGCTGGTGGACACAATGTTATTAACTTTATAACGATGCTATTTAATTTTTTTTTTTTTTTTTTTTTTTTTATAGTGGCGTATATCCCAAAGAGTGGGCCAAAGCTATAGTGGTGCTAGTTTTCAAAAAGGGTAACATGGATAACCATGGTAACTACAGGGGTGTATCTTTAATCAATGTTACTTGCAAATGTTTTACTTCAATTTTGAATGAGCAATTATATGCATGGTTGGAGAAAAAACAATGTAATTGTTGAAAACCAGGCTGGGGTTACACAAGACTATTCAACAATTCATCACATATTTAATCTGTATTCAACTGCCCAGAAACTATTAAGTAGCAATGGTCGAAAACTTTATGTGGTTTTGTTGACTTTAAAAAGGCGTTCGATTCTGTCCATCATAATAATTTGTTACAAACATTGCACAAGGAGGGGATAAAAGGGAATTTTTTTTGTTGCCTTCAGTCTATGTATGATTCTCTCATTTCATGTGTTCATTCGAATGGAGAATACTCGGAGCTTTTTAACGTCCTGTAGGTGTAAGACAGGGTTGCAGGTTAAGTCCCACGCTCTTTTCACTTTTTATTAATGAGTTAGCCAATCATATAAATGATACTGGGGTTCATGGTGTACAGTTACTTCCCACTCTTATCGAAGTCTTCATTCTACTTTTTGCTGATGATGTAGCTTTTATTGCAACTACACCAGGCAGATTACAGACACAACTTAACTCTTTGAAAATATGCTGTAATAGCTTGTGGTTAAATGGTAATAGAGGTAAGACATATAATACTGTTCAGAAAGGGGGGATATCTGGGTAAGAAAGAAAAATGTTTTTTTTTTTAAGGTGTGGAAATTGAGGTGGTGAATACCTATTGTTACCTAGGATTCACATTCACAGCTATGTTGAGTGCGAGTATAGGTACAGGGCATCTAGTAACAAAAGCAAAAAAAAGCACTTTACCTTCTACGCAGAGTGTTTAACAATTGTAAAGGAATGTCCCGAGTTCTCTTTTTCAAAATATTTGACTCCAAAATCCAGTATATTCTATTGAACTCAGCAGAGATATGGGGGCTGCAACGTTTAGATAGCATCGAAAGAATACATTTACTAGTTTGCAAAAGATTTCTCGGTGTTCCCCTCAAAAAAAAAAAAAAAAAGACTAGTGTGCTCAGAATTAGGAATATACCCATTATACGTTAACTCATACATGAAATCTGTAAAATATTGGTTTAGATTATTAGAAACGAATTGAGATAGATTACCTAAACAGGCGTATCTTATGCTAGTAAACTTAGACGGGAACAGTAAAAGATGCTGGGTAACATGAATTAGATCTATTTGTGTAAAACTGGATTCAGTTATATGTGGTTGAATCAAGGAGTTGATAATATGCAGATGTTTATATAACAGTTCAAACAGAGACTGATTGATATGCAAGAATGGTCGGCATCTGTCAGAGACAAGAAAAGATACGCTTTATATTCATCCATGCAAGATGGTTTCAGAACTGGACTCTATTTTGAACATTTGGATATTTATTGCCTCAGAATCGCTTTGACACAAATAAGACATGGAGTCTTGCCGCTAAATAAGAACTATGAGAGATACTCTGAAAATCCAGTTGCAAGGTTTTGCCCATTTTGTAAAGGTGTGAATGAAGATGAATATCATTTTATATATACATGCCCTTTGTATGCCGATCTTAGAAACAAGTTTCTTGGTTTGTATGTCAATGTTCAGATTAACATTCTTCTGAACGATGTAGATAAAAACAAAAAAACAACAAAAAAAAGATCTAGTTCTGTAGCAAAATATATTTTTCATTCAATTAAGCGCAGACAAGAAGCGATAACTAATCAATGAAGAAGATTTCGAGATACGTGTGTGACAGTAAATGTCGTATGAAAATCCATTTCATACGAATGATGAGTATATATATGTGACAGTACGGGATATATTCATACCAATCCTGTACAAAATCTACGTTGTTGTTACATGCAATTTCAGAGTACTGGATAATTTCTAATATTCATAGGAATGTCAATGGAATGCTATTGTCAGCACGTTCCCCTTCCCAGCATCCCAATGCAATGATGCCTATTGCCTGAATGCAATAAAACATTCATTCATTTATTCATTCATTCATTCATTCATTCATTCATCCCTCTCTCTCCCTTACCCCCCCCCCCCTCTCTCTCTCTCTCTCCCTCTATCATCAAACACCTGAGTCTGAGCCTTAATCCGTCTCTCTGTCTGTCTGTCTGTCTGTCTGTCTCTCTCTCTCTCTCTCTCTCTCCCACCCTCCATCCCTCTCTCTCCCTCCCTCTCTCCCTCTCTCTCTCTCTCCCTCCCCCCTCTCTATCTCCCTCCCTCCCTCCCGCCCTCCCTCTTTCTCTCTCTCCCTCCCTCCCCACTCTCTCTCTCTCCCTCTCTCTCCCTCTCTCTCGCTCTATCATCAAACATCTGAGCCTTAATCCGTCTGTCTCTCTCTCTATCTCTCCCTCCCTCTCTCCCACACCCCCTCTCTCTCTTTCTCTCCATCATCAAACATCCGAGTCTTAGCTTTAATCCGTCCCTCTGTCTGTCTGTCTCTGTCTCTCCCTCCCTCTCTCCCTCTCTCTCTCCCTCTCTCTTTCTCTCTCTCTCTCCCTCCCTCCCTCTCTCTCTCTCCCTCCCTCCCCTCCCTCTCTCTCTCCCTCTCTCTCTCCCTCCCTCTCTCTCTCCCTCTCTCTCGCTATATCATCAAACATCTGAGCCTTAATCCGTCTGTCTGTCTGTCTGTCTGTCTCCCTCTCTCCCTCCCTCCCTCTCTCTCCCACTCCCTCTCTCTCTACCCCCCTCTTTATCCCTCCTCCCTCTCCCCCCTCTCTCTCTCCCTATCTCCTCTCTCTCCTCCCCTCCATCTCTCCCCCTCTCTCTCTTTCTCTCCCTCTCTCTCTCCCTCACCCTCTCTCTCCCTCCCTCCCTCTCCCTCTCTCTCTCTCTTTCCCTCCCCCTCTCTCTCCCCCCCCTCTCTCTCCCCCTCCCTATCTGTCTCTCTCCCTCGCTCTCTCCCTATCTCTCCCTCCCTCCCCCCTCTCTCTCCCTCCCTATCTCTATCTCCCTCTCTCTCCCTCCCTCCCCCCCCCCCTCTATCTCCCTCTCTGAACTGTGCTCACGAGATGCCGTGCATCCGTTGGAAAGAGCTCGTCAAAAATATTTAGCGTTTTTGTTAATTACAAATTTTCCTATGCGTGATCACGAAAAACATCATTGTGTAGATTCAGTGGATACTTTTCTGTGTCAACTGCTGTTAAAAGTTTTTTTTTATTTTACAAATTAGCGTGTGTTGTTTGGTGTTGTTCGGTGATCGCACTTGGACACACAAGAGTGCCCATGAACTGTGGCTGTGCAATGTGAACGTTATACTTGTCAGCTGTTGTGAACTGTGTGTGGTTGACTGTGCTGTTCAGCGTGACCCTGTGTGGCAGGATAACTGTGTGCATATGGATACCATACCACCTCATGATGGGATTTATTTGTGAGTAACCTGGTGTATTGTTCCGGCGGTGACAGCAAGTGAGTTATGTGTGTTGTCTGTGTGTAAATTCCTTTTTATGATTTATATTTTTTTTTAATCCACAGTAGTCCGTTTTATTACTCATTATCATGGCTGAATCATTTCCCCTTATGGAAAAACCATTAACAACAAACTACAGCCCACTATGGACATCATTCAAAAACGTTTTACATGTAGCAAAGACGAGCTCTTGGTCTGGAGGAACAGTTTGTTATATCGCTACCTAGCCATTCAGGACACTGAGATTTCCGTTCAGCACAGTGACTTTGATTCCAGTGATTCAATATTAAACTTCTCGTCACCAGTGGTTTCTCTGCCACCACCACCACCTCTTTCTAAAACAGTTATTCGTATTTTTCACCAGACCTCCAAATATATTACTATATCCCTTTATTTTTCTTCACAGTCTGCAGGAACTCTGCTTTGTCAAGGTGTTGACTGCCCGAGGTGGGACTCTGATGAATGTGAAATCTTAAAAGATTTTATTTCCACTTTTACTCGAGATAAGAATTGTGAAAAACTGATGTCTTCATTAATTCAAACTCCTGTCAAGTTTATTAGCAATTTCCATGGAACACCAACGTTAAAAAATCCTACTATTGACTTATCTCTCATGACAACAATATCAGCAGTGCCAGCAGTGGACACCCCCCCTCTCCAAACACCACACCTGCTCTTGGAGTCTAGAACGGACGACCCTACAAGAGAAAGCGTCATCCTCCTCCCACCCACCCCGACAGTGCTACCCTGTGAGCAGCAGCAAAAGACTGAACCCAAATCCCACAGGAAGTCTGCCCCTGTGGGTAAAAGGACAAGAAAGCAGTGCAAACGAACACTTTATCCTCCCCCTCGTGTGTCATCTGTGTGCAGCCCATTTCCCAAACTGTCCAACAAAGTTGTTCTTCTGGAACAGCAGCTGGAAGCAGTGACCAGCGCACAGTCCGCACTGGAAAGTGACTTCAAGTCTGTGGTTGAAGACGTCAAAACAGTCACCAAAAATGAACTACGTGTAAATGTTTGTGAAAAATTTGATGCCTTAGTTTGTAAAATAGATGAATTAAAAACACACATTAATGATCTGGAAAAAATGTAACAAACAACTCACAAAAGAAAATGGGTCCATAAAAGCTCAGCTAGGGTCCCTCCTGTCAGAAGTAAAAAAAATAAAATCTACCCCAAAAGAAAGTGTATCAACCTTCTCACAGACTGAGTCAGATGAAATACATCACAATCTGTCAAACAAGACCAGCAGTGTGGATGTTGATACTCAAACTGAAGATACATGTTCTCCCAGCTCTCCCTGTAACAGTGATGGTCAGACTGTAACAACGGTCCTTACCGGTCCTGAAGATGGACCACGGACTGATTGTCAGTCTTTGTCACAACCACCCTCCATTTTGTCACTGACGGCAGACAAATCCAACATATGCATTAACCCCCCTGCCCCGATTCAAGCTGATACGGATGATGATGCTTTGCAATATTCTGTTTCCACTGCAAACGCATATTCCGCACTGTCAGAAAATACTCCAGCAGCGCACTTAACACTGCCTCCTGTTGAGGCAGTTGTGAGGAAGGATAGCTACCTCCCACACCCCAAATCAAGCCCCGGTGAAATTCTGGCTCACATGTCTATCCCCAAGAGAGCAACAATGCTACTTATCGGAGACTCCATCATACGCTTCATCAATCCAAAACGCTTAGCCCCTCGACAAGAATTTTTATTCAAAATATGTGTACCAGGTATGACTGTTAGAGATCTCCACACCTGGCTGCAGTCAACCCCCACAGCCCCTGATCTGAAAGACGTTATTGTCCATGTCGGCATCAATTCTTGTCCGTCTGGCCCTGTGCCGCTGGAGACATGGTCCGAGCTCATGGCATTATGTCTGAGGAAGTTTCCAAAGGCACGGGTGACCTTTAGCTCCATCCTACCGGCAAAAGGAAAACACCATTTCAACAACAGTATTGCCCCAGCAAATCGTTATATGCAAGAAGCATGTACTCGATACAATGTAAATTTTATTGACAATTTTCCCCTGTTCGCGTCTGACGCAAATCTGTACAGCAGTATAAATCACCCCAGTGCCTGGGGGAAAATCTGAAAAGGCTGTTGTGGACTCTTCATATTCTGATGACAACATTCCACAAGAAAATCGTTTGTCATTCTGATCAGGGTACAGATCCTCACAAGGGTACAAACATTCAAAGCCTTCTGTCCAGTTTTCTGATTTTCCCAATGTAAATCAAAATAACTTGGATAATCAGGTTCACTCCCCTAGAGTTCAACAATCAAAACCTCTTCCGCCATCTGTCTACTCATCCTATCATTATCCACCACTGATTCAAAATCCCTGTACCAAAGATAATCTTGTCCCTTCATCACAAACAAACACTTCCATTCTTCCTCTCTCACGCCCTTTCCTGTCGAATTCCACTCACGTTCCACATCAGTCAGAAAGTCATGTGGAGACATACAGCCCCCCTCCCCCCGCTTTCCCCGGGCAACAAATGCACGGATGGTCCAGCTCAGTATCCCCAAATCGTTTTCACCCTGATGCTGAGCGGTTGTTGCTGATGGCTTCAAAGTTACTGTCACAACAACACGCATTCCCTGCTCATCAAACACATTAGTTACATTTTTTAATTTAATCGTTTGATTATTTGTGAACATGTGTGAGTGAATGTATGCATATACAAATGAGGATGTGTGATTTGTGGTTCTGTTCTTTTGTCACATGTTGCATTTGTATGGCTTATCTTAAAACTCACATGTGTCACTGTATGCCGGAACAAAATATGTGACTAAGTTCATAAGCAGATTCACGTTGTGTTGAATGCTTTCCGTTCGAGGTACCTGGCTGAACGGCAGCTTCAGGACATCCTGCAACATTGTACAAACCCTGCTGCCTTTTGTTGTCTCTTTGTGTAGTTGATCTTCCTAACAAGTTTGATTTACACTATTTATACCTTTAGTGCGCTATTTGATTATCTTTTCTAATTATTTGTACTTTTGCGTCGCATGCATTATTCTTCTGTCCTGACAATTATGAACAATACACGTAATCTTTGGCCATCAAAAGATGGCTTGAGAGTTGGGTATCTCAATATAAATCATGTGGTAAATAAATTAAGTGAGGTGTCCCATATATTGTATAATTCTGGTAAAGGCTTTCACATATTTGGTTTCGCAGAATCAAAATTATCTCAGCACATATCTGACTCAGACTTGAAGCACTAGAGAATTATGTGGAGTCAGTGTGGATTGAAGTTCAGCTGAAAAGATCAAAACCAATTGTATTAGGTTTTATTTATAGAAACCCCACTGAACGTGTAGATTGGACTGATCAGTTTACGAATATGATGGGTGATCTTTTGATTTCGCAAGTATCTGATGAAATTATCTTAATGGGTGATTTCAACATAGATTTGATGAAATTCAGTAATGCTTGGACTAATATTTATGAATCATTTA
>NC_134909.1:7275690-7328190 GCF_041734735.1 Babylonia areolata
TCTCTTCCCACTTCCTGTCTCTCTCTGCCCCCTCTCTCTCCACGTGGATAGAGAGAAAGACAAACACAAGAGAGAGGAAGCACACAGAGAGAGAACACTGAACACTGAAATGTTTAATGTCATTAACTGTAAAGCTCTAGTGACATAGTAGGTACAGATCAACACAGAGAGACAGACAGACAGAGACAGTGACAGAGAGAGAGGGGGGGAAGGGGGGAGAGAAAGGGTGGGTGGGGAGAGAGAGAAAGACAAAATGCAAGGACTGCATTTCAAATGTATGCAGCACTGACCTCATTTCACCAAGTTCCATCAGACAAGGGGTTAAAGATCACATAGTGTTTTACTGCCATGTGGGCAGCGGGTTCATACTCACTGTGTCCAGGGCTCTGCATGGGAAGACGGGGCCCAATCCTCTCCTTCCGCCGTGTTTAAACCTCCAGCCGAGGTGGGCCTACACTCCAGGGTGGAATGAGAAGCAGAGTGAATTGTCTTTCCCAGGGAGACAGCACCGTGCCGGAACGGGGCCTCGAACCCTGATCACTGGTGAACACTGGATCAGAAATCCAACCCCTAATCGATTTTGCTGTGACGATGCCCCCATGTTGTAAAGATGAGGCAAGTGGGGACTTTAAAAATTTTTTTTTTTTTTTAAATCGACGAGAGGACTACATTATTCAGTTGAATGAATTAATGAATTTCATTACAAACACGTGTTGTATGTCTTCCATGAAACACTATGTCAAAAAAATCTCTATACCGGAAATGACGTGGGCATTCGCTTGGTTTAAGTCGGCCCATGTAAATGTAATGCAAAACAGTATTAACACTTTTTGGTAGTTTCCTTCTTCGTTTTTTATCATCCTAAATTCTGGGAGTCATTTACACGAACATTTCTTGTGTTTTAGGATGTAGTCTTGTGATAAATGACACGTAGCGCGTAATCCACCATTCCATTCAAGGCTTAGCCGTCATGTCTTTTGTTTACAATTGCATGGGTTAAACGGAAACAGCGGTTCTTGGATTGCCACAAACTGAGTCAGAGACTTTTCTTTACTGACAAGGTGGCTGCACATTACTACAGCAACTGAAACTGTGCCGAAAGTTAGTACAATTACCATAAAAAACCAGCAACAAAAAACTGAAAATGGGTCACTGCCAACATCACTTCAACTTTGCAGAAATTTGCTGTTAAGTGTCCCCGAGAAAGGAAATTACTCTGTTTTAACTAGCAAAGCAAAGGGCGGCCGTAAGCCAAACAGTTGTTCAAAATGATCAGATGGAGGAAAGGCAGACACGCCCGGGGGGAAATGACTATTCAAGTTTGCAATCAAAATGCAACGAGAGCTTCCCTTTCTTGAGGAAGTGTTTGGGTTTGTTCCAATGTATCCCATATTTAACGTAGCTTTTTTTTTCTTTTCTTTTTTTAAGGATATGTCTGGGTTTGTTCCAGTGTACCTTTTTCCGTGCAAGCATTGACTTGCCGTTGTGTACCTTGTAAAATGAGAGTTACCGTTATTTATGTTGTTTAACCCTTTACTCTCTTAGCCTCATTGTTCTTCGAGTCAAAAAAATCCAATGAGGCAATCAAATGTTTGTTCCAAATTGTCCCTATATTCTGTGTAGCATACTCAGGATGGAAAGGCTATGCCAGTCCTGAATAAAAAGCTAATTTGTGTTTGCGCATTTCTCCTGTTGCTGGTGATGTGCGAAGATGTCCAATGATCGGCATAAGGACAAGCCTGGGGCATCGTTGTTGTTTTGTTTTGTTTTTACGAAGAAGTGCCTGGACTTGTTTCAATGTATATTCTGTTTAAATGTGTGCTAGCTGAATCGGTAGCAAAAGCAGCATTGACTTGGAGTCCCTTGTAAATGGAGTGGGTTAATACTTTTTATTGTTGCTTTTCAGGAGGATGGTGGCAAAATGGTTAAGACGCTCAGCTGCCAATACAGTGAGTCCGTGAGGGTCTGGGTTCGAATCCCGCTCTCGCCCTTTCTCCCAAGTTTGACTGAAAAAATCAAACTGAGCGTCTAGTCATTCGGATGAGACGATAAACCGAGGTCCAGTGTGCAGCACGCACTTGGCGCACTGAAAAAGAACCCATGGCAACGAGAGTATTGTCCTCTAATAATAATAATAATAATGGACATTCGTTGAGCGCTTTCCTCTCTTGAGGAGAGCTCAAAGCGCTTTACAATAAACATTAAACACACATACACGCACACACGCGCAATAACTCACAAAAGAAAGAAGAAGAAAAATAATGATTTAGCGCACAATAATATAAAACAGATCCAGAGACTACGCGTATTACATAATCACACACACACACACACACACACACACACACACACACACACACACACACACACACACACACACACACACAACGAAAGAAACGACAGTTTGCATGGCTTATACCTGAAAAGGTATGGAAGGTCTAAGGATATTCTTGAGAAGAATTCCACTCTGATAGACACACAAATATGTAGGCATGCACTCGGGGCGGAACTAAGAGCATTGGGTCATAGCTGCTGGTCAGGCATCTGCCTGGCAGATGTGGTGTAGCGTATATGGATTTGTTCGAACGCAGTGACGCCTCTTTGAGAAACTGATACTGATGCCATTGTGGGTTTTTGAATTTACATAAACATCAGACGCACTGAAGAAGTGATTTGCGTCGCCGACTGATGAGTGGAAGGGCACGATTTCGATCCCAGTCGGGGGTTTTGTTTTTTGTTTTGTTTTGTTAATTAACCTGTGGCAGCCTCTCATCCAGAGAACTGAGGGCAATGGGCTCAGATGGGAAGACTGGAAACACAGAAGACAGAAGACTGGAGGCACACAGAAGACTGGAGGCACACAGAAGACTGGAGGCACACAGAAGACTGGAGACACACAGAAGACAGGAGACTGGAGGCACACAGAAGACTGGAGCCACACAGAAGACTGGAGCCACACAGAAGACAGAAGACTGGAGGCACAGAGAAGACTGGAGCCACACAGAAGACAGAAGACTGGAGGCACAGAGAAGACTGGAGGCACACAGAAGACAGGAGACTGGAGCCACACAGAAGACAGAGGACTATAGGCACACAGAAGACAGGAGACTGGAGCCACACAGAAGACTGGAGCCACACAGAAGACTGGAGGCTGGAGCAACACAGAAGACGAGACTGGAGCCATACAGAAGACGAGATTGGAGCCACACAGAAGACTGGAGCCACACAGAAGACAGAAGACTGGAGCCACACAGAAGACAGAAGACTGGAGCCACACAGAAGACAGAAGACTGGAGCCACACAGAAGACAGAAGACTGGAGCCACACTGAAGACAGAAGACTGGAGCCACACAGAAGACAGAAGACTGGAGCCACACAGAAGACTGGAGCCACACAGAAGACAGAAGACAGAAGACTGGAGCCACACAGAAGACAGAAGACAGGAGCCACACAGAAGACAGAAGACTGGAGCCACACAGAAGACAGAAGACAGGAGCCACACAGAAGACAGAAGACTGGAGCCACACAGAAGACAGAAGACAGGAGCCACACAGAAGACAGAAGACAGGAGCCACACAGAAGACAGAAGACAGAAGACAGGAGCCACACAGAAGACAGAAGACAGGAGCCACACAGAAGACAGAAGACTGGAGCCACACAGAAGACAGAAGACTGGAGCCACACAGAAGACAGAAGACAGGAGCCACACAGAAGACAGAAGACTGGAGCCACACAGAAGACAGAAGACTGGAGCCACACAGAAGACTGGAGCCACACAGAAGACAGAAGACTGGAGCCACACAGAAGACAGAAGACAGGAGCCACACAGAAGACTGGAGCCACACAGAAGACTGAAGACAGGAGCCACACAGAAGACTGGAGCCACACAGAAGACAGGAGCCACACAGAAGACTTGAGCCACACAGAAGTCTGGAGCCACACAGAAGACTGGAGCCACACAGAAGACTGGAGCCTGGAGCCACACAGAAGACTGGAGCCACACAGAAGACAGGAGCCTGGAGCCACACAGAAGACTGGAGCCACACAGAAGACAGGAGACTGGAGCCACACAGAAGACTGGAGCCACACAGAAGACAGAAGACACTGGAGCCACACAGAAGACAGGAGACTGGAGCCACACAGAAGACTGGAGACTGGAGCCACACAGAAGACTGGGGCCACACAGAAGACTGGAGAAGACTGGAGCCACACAGAAGACTGGAGGCCACACCGAAGACTGCAGCCACACAGAAGACTGAAGACTGGAGGCCACACAGAAGACTGGAGGCCACACAGAAGACTGAAGACTGGAGGCCACACAGAAGACTGAAGACAGGAGCCACACAGAAGACAGGAGACTGGAGCCACACAGAAGACTGGAGCCACACAGAAGACAGAAGACACTGGAGCCACACAGAAGACAGGAGACTGGAGCCACAGAGAAGACTGGAGACTGGAGCCACACAGAAGACAGAAGACTGGAGCCACACAGAAGACTGGGGCCACACAGAAGACTGGAGCCTGGAGCCACACAGAAGACAGAAGACTGGAGCCACACAGAAGACAGAAGACTGGAGCCACACTGAAGACTGGAGCCACACAGAAGACAGAAGACTGGAGCCACACTGAAGACAGAAGACTGGAGCCACACTGAAGACTGGAGCCACACTGAAGACTGGAGCCACACTGAAGACAGAAGACTGGAGCCACACAGAAGACAGAAGACTGGAGCCACACTGAAGACAGAAGACTGGAGCCACACTGAAGACTGGAGCCACACAGAAGACTGGAGCCACACAGAAGACAGAAGACTGGAGCCACACAGAAGACTGGAGCCACACAGAAGACTGGTGCCACACAGAAGACAGGAGACTGGAGCCACACAGAAGACAGAAGACTGGAGCCACAGTCAACGCCATTCACTTCACGAATGTCGGAGTCGAAATATTTTAAATCTCATGCCGCAGATCCATAACAATGGAGTTCACAAAGACAAAAAGAATTAACAAAGAAAATCGTCTTTTTAATCTTCTTCCTTCGTGAGCTGCCGCTCCCACAATCACTCGTATGTACACGAGTGGGCTTTTTCGCGTATGACGGTTTTAACCCGCCATGCACGCAGCCATACTCCGTTTTCGGGGCTAACAAAGGAAATGAATGCAAGGAAGGACGACTGACTACTTCACCACATGAACAACGATTCCAGAGCATTTTCTCGTACTGAGTATGCCTTGGATACAATGCACGTGCTGACACTCAACCTCTACACTTTGACAAGATAACAACATGGACGTGTTTTGAAAGCACTGGGATATCTGTGAAATTCTGCAGGAATAAACTGACGCGTTGTCCGCATGACAGACAGTAGGACCCCGAAGATGCTCTTGTATTGTCAGCTGAAGGAAGGCCACCGCGAACTTGGAAGACCTTGCAAGCGCTTCAAGGACACCTTGAAGACAAACCTCAAAGCCTGTGACATAGAAATCGCTTCCCGGGAAACTGATGCCCTTGACCGCTCTCGCTGGAGGATGCTGTGCTCTAGTGGCATAAAGACGTTTGAAAACCAGAGAACGTTGGCCATTAAGGAGAAGCGTGAGCGAAGGAAGCAGGGCTCAACTTCTGGAGACGTTTTCCCTTGCAACACCTGTGGGAAGTGCTGCGCATCCAGAATCGGCCTCCTCTCCCATATGAGGACACACACCGACAGATAAGCCTGCCTGCCTACTCTTCCGTCGGACTGACGGGAGACTCCATTAAACTGAGAACGAAGAGAACAGTACTTAGGACAAATCAAAAAGAAAATGCATTTCAGCTTCCGGGGTTTCATCACAAAGTGGACATTAATGTTCTTGTTTTGTCCATCGTAATTGAACTGTACATAAGCATGAGCGTAAGCTGGACATTCCAAGTCCAAACTGCAAGAAAACATGATGCATATCTATACATTTAACATATTTCAAATGACTTTTTTGTTTTGTTTTGTTTTGTTGTTTTGTTTGGTTTGGTTTTTTTTGTTTTTGCTTTTTTGTTTGTTTGTTTGTTGTTGTTGTTTTTTTTGTTTTTGTTGTTGTTTTTTGTGAAATGGGCGTATTGTAAGTAAAATGCACATGATTGATAGCGATAGACTAAAGAGCAGAATGCCAGTCACTTCACAGATGTGTCTTCGTGAGTGTGGCTCACAACAGCCTACTCTGCAGGTGTCTCTATCTCGCGGACCCGGTTAACGCCGGGATACAAGGGCGCAATAGCCGAGTGGTTAAAGCGTTGGACTTTCAATCTGACGGTCCCGTGTTCGAATTTCGGTAACGGCGCCTGGTGGGAAAGGGGTGGAGACTTTTCCGATCTTCAAGGTCAACATATATGCAGACTTGTTAGTGCCTGAACCCCCTTCGTGTGTATACGCACGCAGAAGATCAAATACGCACGTTAAAGATCTTGTGCTCCATGTCAGCGTTCTGTGGGTTATGGAAAAAATATATATACCCAGCATGCACACCCCCGAAAACGGAGTATGGCTGCCTACATGGGGGGTAAATGAGCAAAACGGTCATACACGTAAAATGTTACGTGTCTAAGTGTGTATGAGTGCGTGCCTGAAATCTGATTGAATGGCACAGGAAAAGAATGATGAGCGTCCAGTGGCAGCCGTTAGTCGGCTCTATCCAGGTAGGCAGCCTCTTGTGCAAATGTGTTTGTAAAGCGCTTAGAGCTTGTTGTGCACTACACTACACTACACACCACACACACCCACAGGCACACACACACACACACACACACACACACACACACACACACACACACACACACTACACACCACACACACCCACAGGCACACACACACACACACACACACACACACACACACACACACACACACACACACACACAGAGGAGAGGCGCTATATAAGTATCAATGTCAATCATTCATTTTATATATTAATCAAACCAGAGGCCGTTTAGTGTTCTTCCTCCCCCATTCCCCCCACCCCACCCCCACAACGCCCCCCCCCCCCCCCCCCCCCCCCACACCCCACCTCCTCCCCATCCCCCTCCCCCAACCAATTCTTTGGGGATAAGAGCGGAAACTCGCTTTAAGTGGATATTTCAGTGCTGGATTGATTGCTCTTTTATAATTTTTCTTATCCGGTCTGTCTCCCCCCCCCACACACACACACCCCATGTGTGTGTGTGTGTGTGTGCGTGTGTGTGTGCGCGCGTGCGCGCGCGTCATTTTTTTTTTTCTCCATTTCGTTTCATTTATCACGTAACCTCAAAACCCATGTATAAAAAAAAATTTTAAAAAGAAAAGAGAGAGAGAGAGAGAGAGAGAGAGAGAGAGAAGAAAAGCACAGTTCAAACATAAATTCTGATGGTGACAAATCTGTTTCTTTTGCTTTAGTGCACTGTTTTGCAGCAGAAATCTTCATCTTGTCTTCGCCTGTTTGAGACAAAAAACACCCTGCATTCATAAATAATTCTAAGGCGTTTGTCATTTTTTAACACGTATATGTCTTCTTTTTCTCTGTGTGTGTGTCCTTTTCTTTCTTTCTTTTTTTTTCTAATAGAAACGCTTTATCGATTAATCAGCCATTTTTTTTAATGTTTTAAAGGGGATTACGGAAGCAGGAAGGTGCAAATCTGTCAGAAACTGTGAAACGTGACAACGTGATGTGCAGGAGCCGGGCTTCGTAAATGTCGTACCTTGTTCTGTTTCTTTATGTTTGTCTTTATATATATATATATATATATATATATATATATATATATATATATATACGTGTTACTATGTAGATAGATAGTAGATAGATGTGTGTGTGTGTGTGTGTGTGTGTGTGTGTGTGTGTGTGTGTGTGTGTATGATAATGTATACATAATTTTCAATAATTATTATAATAAGAAAGAGAGAGATTAAGGGTGTTGTTATGTAATGTCCAATCCCTTGTTGTCTACTATTTTCCATTCCATTTCCTTGTTTACTCGTTTCAAATGCTTGTTTATTGTCTGTCCACGTGTTCAAGTGGTGTACATTTGTGTTTGTATTTGTATTTCTTTTCATCACAACAGAATTCTTCGTGTGAAATTCGGACTGCTCTACCCCAGGGAGAGCGCGTCGCTACACTGACAGCGCCACCCATTTCTTTGTTGTTTTTCCTGCGTGCAGTTTTATTTGTTTTTTCCTATCGAAGTGGATTTTTCTACAGAATTTTGCCAGGGACAACCCTTTTGTTGCCGTGGGTTCTTTTATGTGCGCTAAGTGCATGCTGCATACGGGACCTCGGTTTATCGTCTCATCCGAATGACTAGCGTCCAGACCACCACTCAAGGTCTAGTGGAGGGGGAGAAAATATCGGCGGCTGAGCCGTGATTCGAATCAGCGCGCTCAGATTCTCTCGCTTCCTGGGCGGACGCGTTACCCCTAGGCCATCACTCCATCATGTATGTATGTATGAATGTATGTATGAATGTATGTACGCAGATGATATTGTGGCTTGGCAGGTAGTAAGCAAGATCTTTCCCAGCTTGTTAAAAAATAAAAAAAAAAAAAAAAAAACTGGACGAAGCATCAACAATTTTATTTGACATGGAAATCAGCGCTGAAAAAACAATAACAACAACAACAACCAAGAAACAAGAAACAAAAAACAAACAAGTTAATGGTCAGCCACACCACCATCACTGTTGGTGTGGTTCGTCCGTCGGGATCGACGAGGACCATCTAGTCATCCTGGGGGTGGGTGGGTTGGGCTCTGTGGGTGCGCAGATGACTGGTCAGGCCAATTCGCGCCCGGAAGGTTCTGACGCAGTGTGGACAGGGGATGGTGGCGGCTGTCGGGGACTTGCTGGCACTGCTTTTCCTGGCCTGTCTGCGTTGCTCTGCTGCAGCGATTCTGTTGGCCTCACAGGATTTGGCGCCTTTGTGGACAGCTGAACGCCACTTTGGTCTGTCCATTGCATTCAGCTCCCATGTGTCGTGGCTGATGTTGAAGGCCTTCAGAGAAGCTTTCAGAGTGTCTTTGAAGCGCTCCTTTTGGCCTCCATGGGAGCGCTTGCCATGTTGGAGTACAGGAGTTTCTTGGGGAGCCGGTGGTCTGGCATGCGAACTACATGACCTGCCCAGCGCAGCTGGACCTGCATCAAGATGGTGTAGATGCTGGGCAAGTTTGCACGAGTGAGCACCTCTGTGTCTGGGATCTTCTCTTGCCACTTTATGCCGAGAAGTTTTCTGAGGCTGGTGGTATGGAAGTGGCTCAGCTTTTTGGCGTGACGTTTGTAGACCGTCCATGATTCACATCCATAGAGCAGTGTGGTGAGAACTATGGCCTTGTATACTTTGAGCTTCGTCTCCAGGGTGATGCCTCTCCTGTTCCAAACGTTCTTATGGAATCTGCCGAAGGCAGCGCTGGCTTTGGCGAGTCTGGCATTCACCTCGTCGTCGATGACAACTGTGCGAGAGAGTGTACTGCCCAGGTATGTGAACTTGTCCACCGCGTTCAGTCGTTGCCCGTTGATGGAGATGTTTGGTTCAACGTAAGGCTTTCCTGGAGCTGGCTGGTGCATCACCTCAGTCTGATTTGTGCTGATTGTGAAGCCAAAGTTGTCACAGGCAGCAGAGAACTTGTCGACACTGTGTTGCATGTCAACTTCAGAGGCAGCGTTCAGAGCGCAGTCATCAGCAAACAGGAAGTCGTTGACGGTGTCTGTCCTCACCTTGGTTTTTGCTTGAAGCCTCCTGAGGTTAAAGAGTGAGCCATCTGTGCGGTACCTGATGCCAATGCCTACGTCAGCGTCTCTGAAGGCATCTGTCAGTATGGCTGAAAACATGAGACTGAACAGGGTGGGGGCAAGAACACACCCTTGCTTGACTCCGTTAGAGACGGAATGGTTCTGAAGTCTCTCCGTTGTCTTAGACTCGGGCCAGCATCCCATCGTGTAGTTGCCGTATGATGGTGATGAACTTTCTGGGACATCCGTACTTCGCCATGATTCTCTAAAGGCCATCTCTGCTAACAGTATCGAAGGCCTTGGTCAGATCGACATAGGTGGAGTAAAGGTCGGCGTTCTGTTCCTGACACTTCTGGAGCCGCCTGGCAGCAAACACCATGTCGATAGTCCCGCGTTCTTTCCGGAAGCCACACTGGCTCTCTGGTAGGAGACCTTGCTCAAGGTGCGCTATGAGACGGTTGAGTAGCACTCTGGTCAGTGTCTTGCCTGCGACGGACAGCAGGGATATTCAACGATGGTTGTCACAGGCCTGACGATTTCCTTTGCGCTTGTACAGGTGTATGATGGAAGCGTCTTTGAAGTCCTGTGGAACTGCCTCATGCTGCCAGATCAGCTGGAACAGCTGATGAAGCTTCTCAGTCAGCGCCATACCACCTTCTTTGTAGACCTCAGCTGGAATGGAGTCTGAGCCAGGGGCTTTGCCATTGGATAGCAGACGGATAGCTTTCTGGGTCTCCTCCAAAGTTGGAATGGCATCCATTGACTCACTGACTGGCACCGAGGGGAGTCGGTCGATGGCTTCATCATTAATGGTGGAAGGGCGGTTCAGTACGCTGTCAAAGTGTTCAGCCCATCGCTCAAGGATCCCGTCCTTGTCAGTGATTAGGGTAGAACCATCAGCACTGAGGAGTGGAGCAGATCCGGAGGAGGTGGGACCGTAGACTTCTTTCAAGCCGTTATAGAAGTTCTTCATGCCGTACCTGTCTGCAAAGCCCTGGATCTCATCAGCTTTGTTGCTCAACCAGGAATCCTGCATCTGCCGCAGCTTCAGCTGAATGGTGCTGCGTGTGTTCTTCGGTATGTCTTTCTTTGACTGTGACTTGGGACCTTCAATGTGGGTTCTGTAGGCTTGGCGTTTGTCTTCCAGCAGCTGCTTGATCTCAGTACAGGTCTCATCAAACCAGTCTTTGTGCTTCCTGGCAGAAGGCCCCAGGCACTCCATGCCAGTGTTGTACACCGTCTCATGCAGTGCGCCCCATGCTGCCTCCACATTCTGGTTGTCCAGCACGGTGGACTCAAGGCGTTCCTCCAGGGTGTCAGCAAAGCTCTGCTTGATGTTGCCTAGCTCCAGCTTGTTGACATTCAGGCGTTTGTGTGCTTTCATGCCCTGAGGCCGTCTCTTGGGTTGGATGCGGAGGTTGAGCTTGGAGACGATAAGGCGGTGGTCTGTCCAGCACTCGGCGCCACACATGGCCCTCGTGACTCGTACGTCCTGCCTGTCCCTCTCCCTCTTCCTGACGATGACAAAGTCGATGAGATGCCAATGCCCAGAGCGAGGATGCATCCATGACGTCCTGTTGCGGGTGGGGAGGCAGAAGACGGTGTTTGTGATAAAAAGGTCGTGCTTGGCACATGTCTGGAGAAGTAGTTGGCCATTGCTGTTACAGTTACCAACCTCATGCTTCCCAATCACGCCTTCCCAGGAGGTGCTGTCACAGCCAACTCTCGCGTTAAAGTCACCAAGAATGATGAGCTTGTCTGTGTTGGGAACAGTGGTGATGACAGCATTCAGGTCCTCGTAGAACTTGTCCTTGATCTCATCCGGGTTGGTCATGGTGGGCGCGTAGGCGCTGACAATGGTGGTAAACTTCTTCCCGTTGCATAAAGGGAGTTTCATCGTCATCAGGCGATCGTTCACTCCTTTCGGGGGGCCAGCCAGCTTGCCAACGAGCGTTGTCTTCACTGCAAAGCCAACTCCAGCCTCACGTCTCTCCTCAGGTCCACGACTACTCCAAAAGAAGGTGCAGCCTGCGCCTCGCTCACAGAGTTCGCCTTCTTCTGCCAGTCTGGTCTCACTTAAGGCAGCGATGTCGATGTTGTACCTGGCTAGTTCACTCGCAATGAGTGTTGTGCGTCTCTGTGGTCTGGCTGAGTCGCCTCTGTCCAGAAGCGTATGCACGTTCCATGTGGCAATGGTCAATGGGGTGCTTCTTGTTTTCTTCTTTCTTTCCTTTGTGTGTCGACCGCTTGAGTAGGGTCCCCGTCAGCCGCGGTATGCTGACTAGGGTGGTGTGGAGCAGGCAATGTTTAGGGCACCTTTTCTAGCCCCTTCCTCATGCCATGGAGGTGAGCAGTGCTGTCCTGAAGAGGGCTGCTCAGTCGCTCAGAGGGCTGCCGATCTCCACCGCTGCTCTAGTCGGTGAAAAACGACCCTATGGCCTGAGCCGCCTGTGTGCAGGTCCGTGGCTACGACTGCCAGTGTACCCACACCTGTCGCTTAGTCGCTCGCCTGTCGCCACAGGGCTTGGGGAAAATGATGGTATGGGATGAAGGATGACTGATGACTTGCGCGATGACTTTGTTTATAGTGAGGAGGAGTTGCGCACCGTCGACCTTACTCTCTTGTCCGAGACCGTCTGTATCCAGTGGCAAGACGAGGTCAAGACGACTGGAGATGGAAACGGATGCAGTGGATGACCAGGATGTCATATGTGCCTCATCCTGCCCTCGGCACTCCACAGTGCTCTGCTGCAACCGCCTTCCTCTCCGTTGAAACATGAAGGTTTCTTCCGCAGAGTCCGCCCGATCCAGTCTTCACATGCTTGGGTAGACAAGCCCTAACTCACCGTGGGTTTGAAACCCGTCAGCTACTCTCACCTAGTTTAGCCAGCCTGTCAAAGCCGTTGCCCGGGGGTTGGGCGCTGCCGCAGCTTCTAGGACCCATAGGTGACAGCTGGGTGCCAGTGGGGACCAATAGCGGATGAACCACTCCCGGAGGAGCGTGAGGTACGTAGTTAGGTAGAGTATGTATGTATTTAGGTAGGTAGGAAGATAGTTAGTTAAGTAGAGTATGTATGTATTTAGGTAGGTAGGAAGGTAGGTAGTTAGGTAGAGTATGTATGTATTTAGGTAAGTAGGTAGGTAGGCACGGTATGCATTTATGTATTTAGGTAAGGAGATAGGTAGGCAGGGTATGTATGTATGTATTTAGGTAGGTAGGTAGGTAGGTGGAGTATGTATTATGTACTTAGTGAGGTAGGTAGGTAGGCAGAGTATGTATATATTTAGGTAGGTAGGTAGGCAGGCAGAGTATGTATGTATTTAGGTAGGTAGGTAGGTAGGCAGAGTATGTATATATTTAGGTAGATAGGTATGTAGGTAGGCAGAGTATGTATATATTTAGGTAGGTATGTAGGCAGAGTATGTATGTATTTAGGTATGTAGGTAGGCAGGTAGGTAGGCAGAGTATTTATGTGTGTATTTAGGTAGGTAGGCAGGTAGGTAGAGTATGTATGTGTTTGTATGTATGTGTTATGTATGTATTCAGGTAGGTAGATATTTATGTTTGTATGTATGTGTGTTTTTATTTAGGTACGTATGTAGGTAGGCAAGTATGTATGTATGTATGTATCATATATGTAGGTATGTAGGTAGGTATGTATGTGGAGAAAAGGAAGGAAAGAATAAAAGGAACGCAAACAGAGACAGGGAGGAAGAGTGAGAGAGGGGGGAAGAAGAGAGCAGTGGCACAGAGACAGAGACAGAGACAGAGACAGAGACAGACGCGGCGAACAGACAGAAACACAGAGGGATAAGACACAAGACAAACACAGAGAGAGACAGAGAGGGAGGAAGAGAGAGAGGGGGGAGAGAAAGGGAGAGGGAGAGAGATACGGGGGAGAGAAAGAGAGAGAGGGAGAGAGAGAGAGAGAGAGAGAGATTCAAAAACTTTATTACTCAAGGATAAAGATTTTAGGCATCGCCTAGTCTTCCAATCTGTCCTTGTGACAACAATAACAATAACAACATTAACGATAACGACACAACAATAATAATTTTGTTAACACTGCTACATCTACTGTTACTACTACGAATAATAATCATTATCATCATCATTAATATCGTAAAACGTAAACAGTAATAAAACGAACGCATTCAAACATTCACATCCATACACATGCACACACTCTATCCACCCAACACGCACACGCACACACACACACACACACACACACAGACACACACACACGCACACACACACGCACACACACACACGCACACACACACACACACACACGCACACACGCACACACACACACACACACACACACGCACACACTTATGCACATACAGAGAGACATGACGGAGAAACAAATAGCGGACATAAAAAGAACAGAGAAACACAACTTTATCACAGAAGTGATTAATTTGCTGATCCAGATGTTACAGGTAATAACATCCAACCAACAGGCGAACAAGTAAAACATTAAAGCACAAAGGTAGAAAATAAAGTAAATTCACTGCATGTAAAGGTATAGATACAAATTTCACAAAAAGCATGATTTTCTGTCTTTTTCAGCTGGTAAAAAAATTTGCTTTGTGAGCCTATTGTTTGTGGAGCAGAAGTTTTCGTGTGCTTGATTTGAAGGAACGTAATGAATCGCACGTCTTAATGAAAGAAGGAAGAAAGTTCCAAACAGATTGTCCAAAAAATGCAAAGCTAGATTTGTACAAATCGATGCGCACACGAGGCAGAATATAATTATCTGAATCGTAACGCTCTGATGCCCGTTGAACAAGGTCACTGAGGTATGGTGGTGACATGTTTTTGTGTACTTTGAACATGAGGACCATTTTAACGCAGTCGAATTGCTTGAATAGTGATAATATTTTCAGTCTTCTTAATTTTTCTTCTGTTGATATGGCTTGGTCTGGTAAAATAAGTTTAGCTGCTCGTCTATGCAAACAGAGAGAGAGAGAGAGAGAGAGGCGGGGGGGGGAGAGGGAGAGGGAGAGAAAGCGAGAGAGAGAGAGAGAGAGAGAGAGAGAACCTTTCCTTGGCAAAGAGAGAGGAAGGGGGGAAATGAATTAATTAAGCCATGTCAGCGTCTGTCAGCACACACTCACGCACACACACACACACACACACACACACACACACACACACACACTTCAACCCATCCACACCTCTACCACCACCACCTCCTCACCCCCACACTCACGCACACACACACACACACACACACACACACACACGCACGCACACTTCAACCCATCCACAACTCTACCACCACCACCTCCTCACCCCCTCACACACACACACACACACACACACACACACACTTCAACCCATCCACACCTCTACCACCACCACCTCCTCACACACACACACACACACACACACACACTCACCGGAAGATCACGTCACCGACCAATCAAGCGGCTTGTCACCCTGCCTCGCACGGCAACACATAAACACTCACCACCACCCAGACCACGTGGGGTGAAGGGGAAAACGGGGTATATAAGGGACCCGGGGTGTCCTCAGGACTCGGAGTTCCGAGGGGATCAAGCACCACGGCAACCAGCTGACAGGCAGACAGGTCCGGGCGCTCGTCTCTGCTGCGGTCATTTGGGAGACTTGAAGACTTCAGGTAGTCCTTCAGGCAGGCAGACAGACCTTCTACCCCTTGTTCGTGTCAACAGCCAGCTGAACTCAACAGCCATGGACATGTTTCTCCGTTTCGCTCTGACTCTGCTTTTGGTGGCAGGTAAGATCTGTGTCTGTCTATGTCTCTGTGTATCTGAATCTGTTGAATACATCGCTGTCGCCAATATTATGGCATTATCGCGACGGGGATGTGTGTGTGTGTGTGTGTGTGTGTGATGTTATTAGTCTCAGGAGTTGGTGCTCTTACGATGTTTTCTTCCAGGCGGTTCCAGTCTCTTACTGTACTAACAAAAAATGACTGTTGCTCTGTCTGACATCTACTGACTTGGAATGTTCTTGTGTTGTTTCTTATATGATCAGAGATGGCACTGGTGGTATCGTACTGGTCGCCAGATGTTCGTGGCCTTTTGATTCGTCCTGGTTTGTGTGGAGTTAAGTTACATACATGAAGAAACGCAAACTTAGGTGGTATGGACACATCTCCCGATCATCTGGTCTTGCCAAAACGTTCCTGCAAGGCACCGTACAAGGAGGCAGAAGGAGAGGACTGCAGAAGAAGAGATGGGAAGACAACATCCGGGGGTGGACAGGCTTGACGCTCGGTGACGCCCTGAGGAAATCAGAAAACCGTGAAGAGTGGAGAGGGGTGGTGGCCAGGTCAGCAGCGGTGCCCCAACGGTCTGAACCCAGACTGCGGGAGAGGTGAAGGTGAAGGTGAAAGTTACATACAGGTGGTATGGCCGGTACCAACCCCTCAACCACCTTGTAGAGGAAGATGAGGCGTAGATCACGTCTGCGCTGTTGGAGTGTCGGCAGTTGCAGAGTGTAAAGCATCTTGGTGATGAAGCCGGGTGTTCTGGATTTATAATCGCCGGTTATGAACCGGGCAGATAGGCGCTGCACTTTTTCAAGTTTATCAATGTCCTGTTTGACGTAGGGACTCCATATGATGGAACCATACTCCAGGGCTGGTCTGATGAGGGATAGATTGGCATTCCTCTTGCACTGGAGGTGTCTGTGTGTCTGTCTGTCTGTCTGTCTGTCTGTCTGCCTGTGTCTCTCTATGTCTCAATCTGTCTCTGTATCTGTCTCTGTCTTGGCTCGAGAGGGCGTGGTTATGTTAATAAATCTTTCAGACTGACTGGTGAAAGATGGGGAGAGGGGGTGGGGGGAGTTCGGGTGAGAGGGGAGGGGGCGGGGGGTGAGCGGTAATGGAAAGGGGCTGGTAAGAGACAAGAGTGGAATGTGTGTAGATGGTAATGCAGAGCAAAACACAGGTGACAACAGCAACTTTTCGTTTCACCCTCACACTGATGCTGTGCGGGGCTCTGATGCTGTGCGGGGCTCTGGTGCTGTGTGGGGCTCTGATGCTGTGCGGGGCTCTGATGCTGTGTGGGGCTCTGGTGCTGTGCGGGGCTCTGATGCTGTGCGGGGCTCTGATGCTGTGTGGGGCTCTGATGCTGTGCGGGGCTCTGATGCTGTGTGGGGCTCTGATGCTGTGCGGGGCTCTGATGCTGTGCAGGGCTCTGGGGCTCTGATGCTGTGCAGGGCTCTGATGCTGTGCAGGGCTCTGATGCTGTGCGGGGCTCTGATGTTGTGCAGGGCTCTGGGGCTCTGATGCTGTGCGGGGCTCTGATGCTATGCGGGGCTCTCTGATGCTGTGCAGGGCTCTGATGCTGTGCAGGGCTCTGGGGCTCTGGTGCTGTGCGGGGCTCTCTGATGCTGTGCAGGGCTCTGATGCTGTGCAGGGCTCTGGGGCTCTGATGCTGTGCGGGGCTCTGATGCTATGCGGGGCCCGGGTTCCCCTGGCTGAACTAGAGGGCTTAGCGGTCTCACACAGACATCAGTCGTCTAGAGCGCAACGCCCTATTGTGGATTGTTTCCCTATATAGGGATTACTACAGGATGGTAGATAAGACAAGACAAGACAAGACAAGACAAGACATGGCTGATACCAAATTTTGTTTTTGTGGGGGGCTGATATGTGTCGCTGTGTTTTGTTTACAACAGACATAGTGTGAATAACAGAATACTTCATCTTCAGTGAGAGAAATTCATTCATGGTGCGACTCACAAACGAGGCAGGAGATTCACAAAAAGTCTGTCCTAGTATATACATAAAATACAAAATAATCTTGAAAAGTCAACTTGAAGTAAACTACACGAGCATTGATCACAGTTATGTAAACATGTACAAAGCAGGTGATTGACAAACAGTCTACCCCAATATAAACATAAAAGAAGCAAAATGCTTGAAGTAGTAGTTACACAAGGATTAGTCACAGTCATATAAACATGTAATAATCACAGTGAGGGAATCGGCATGAAATGTATTATAATCTAACATAGAAATATGATTTCCACACTGTTCGACACGTTTTGAATAAATGTCATATCACACGCACATAATCATACATCAGCACAGTTTTCAGCTTCTCAACGAGGCGTTACTGCGTTCGGAGAAATCCATATACGCTGCACCACATCTGCTGTGCAGATGGCTGACCAGCAACGTATGCCATCACGCTTAGCCAGGCCTTGAGTGCATGCTTATATACTTGTTTACCTGTCAAGAATGCGTTTCTACTCCAGAGTTTTGCCAGAGGACAACACTCTCGTTGCCATGAGTTCTTTTTCAGTTCGGCAAATGCGTGCTGCACACGGGACCTCGGTTTATCGTCTCATCCGAATGACTAGACAGCTCAGTTTGATTTTCCAGTCAAACTTGGGAGAAAGAGCGAGAGCGGGATTCGTGAATTCGAACCCAGACCGTCATGGACACCGTCTTGGTAGATGAGCGTCTTATCCATTCTGCCACCAGCACACATAATTTTGAAGTCACAGATTTATTTACTTATTTATTTATGTACGCTTATCTATTATTTATTCACCTTTTTTCTTTTTCTTTTTTTTTTCTTTTTTCTCAAGGCCTGACTAAGCGCGTTGGGTTACGCTGCTGGTCAGGCATCTGCTTGGCAGATGTGGTGTAGCGTATATGGATTTGTCCGAACGCAGTGACGCCTCCATGAGAAACTGAAACTGAAACTGAAACTGAATTTCGTTCTGTTTTCTGTCGCTTGAAATGCACGTGACTTTCTGTCGAACTCTTGCATTGTTGACTTGCAGTTCTTGAGTTGAGACCTACATCCACTCTGTTTCACACACACAACCTTGCTGCACAAAACTGCGATCTCAGTTCAGCTTTTTCTCATTCTGTACACTAAGATGCCCATACCGGCAGATAAAAAAGAAAAAAAAAAAACGAGATTCGATAAGGCATCTACAGAATCACTGAAGTTTAGAAAGAAAAAAAATTAACTGTGATGTTTCTAGTTTTTGCAAACAACAGATGCGAGACTTGCAATTTTGAAATACAATACAATACTACAATACAATACAGTGCAATACAATGCAATGCAATACAGTGCAATGCAACGCAATACAATACAATACAATACATGGAGTAGGCATCCTTCAGTCTCGGAAGACTATGGAGTTGCGCTCTAGGTGTTTATTCTGGTACAGCGTCGGGTGTGGCTGGCCAGTCCGACGCGGGAATGACAGTCCCTGTGGCAGAGGGCACAGATGAAGTCTGACGCTGGTCTGTCTGCCTGGGCTGCAGCCTTTCTTCTCATTCTCTTTTCCTCGTGCTGCTGAGCGAGTGTCTCTTCGAACTTGGAAAGATCTTTCTGCACAGTCTGTCTCCAGGCCGACCGTTCGAGGACTGTTGCTTCCCAGTTGTTCTGGTCGATGTTCAAGGCTTTTAGGTCCGTCTTGCACACGTCTTTGAATCGCAGCTGTGGTCTGCATGTGGGACGTTTTCCCTGCGCAAGTTATCCGTAGAGGAGGTCTTTAGGGATCCGTCCGTCGTCCATGCGCACGACATGGCCGAGCCAGCACATACGTCTCTGTTTCAGCAGCGTGTACATGCTGGTGCATCCAGCTCTTTCCAGGACAGTGTTGTTTGGGACCTTGTCCTGCCAGGTGATGTTCAGAATGCGTCGGAGGCTACGCATGTGAAAAGCATTGAGCTTTCGCTCTTGTCGGGCACACAAAGTCCAGGACTCGCTTCAAGCTAATGGTAAGCCCGAAGTCTTGGCAGGCATCGCTGGAGCAAGTCATGAGCTGCTGTAAGTCCTCGGCTGAGTGGGCGGTTACTGCTGATTCGTCTGCAAAAAGGAAGTCACGCAGGCACCACAGCTGGACTTTAGTCTTGGCTCTTAGTCTGGAGAGGTTGAAGAGCTTTCCATCTGTCCTGGTTCGGCGGTAGATACCTTCGCCTGCAGGACCAAATGCGTGTTTCAGCATCACAGCAAAGAATATTCCAAACAGGGTGGGAGCCAGGACGCAACCCTGTTTGACTCCACTCCGTATGTTGAAGGCAGCTGATGTTGAGCCGTCAAAGACGACGGTGCCTTTCATGTCTTCGTTGAAGGATCTGATGTTGCTGAGAAGTTTGGGTGGACATCCGATCTTGAGAAAGATCTTGAAGAGGCCATCCCTACTGACCAGATCGAAAGCCTTTGTGAGGTCTATGAAGGCAACGAAGAGTGGCTGCCTTTGCTCCCTGCCTTTCTCCTGAAGTTGTTTGAGGGAGAAGATCATGTCTATATCTGTTGGCACGGAAACCGCACTGCGATTCAGGGTAGACTTGCTCTGCAAGTACTTGGAGCCACTTCAGTACTACTCGTGCAAAGACTTTCCCAACGATGCTGAGAGGGGATATGCCGCGATAATTATTGCAATCACTTCTGGCAGCTTTGTTTTTGTATAGTGTGACGACGTTAGCATCCCTCATGTCTTGTGGTACTACGCCTTCACTCCAACAGAGGCAGAGGATTTCATGCAACTCGGTGATGAGTGTCTCTTTGCAGCACTTCAGTACTTCGGCGGGAAAACCGTCTTTCCCTGGTGCCTTGCCAGAGGCAAGAGAGTCCAGGGCTTCACTAAGTTCATCTATGGTTGGTTCTCTGTCAAGCTCTTCCAGCTCTGGTAGGCACCCTATGGCATTCAGGGCATCTTCTGTGACTACATTTTCCCTTGCATATAGCTCAGTGTAGTGTTCTACCCAGCGCTCCATCTGTTGTACTCTGTCTTGAATCACTTCCCCTGTAGCTGATTTCAAAGGGGCAGTTTTCTTTTGCGTTGGGCCCTATGCCTGCTTGATGCCGTCATACATCGCCTTGATGTTGCCTGTGTCAGCTGCGATCTGAATCTGGGAGCAGAGCTGAAGCCAACAGTCGTTGGCGCATTTCCTGGCACATTGCTGGACTTTGCTGCGAGCAGCACGGAGAACCTGGAGGTTCTGCTCACTGGGATTGGTTTTGTATACCGTCAAGGCGTTTCTCTTGGCCTCAATGACTGGTGTCATTTCTTCTGAGTGGGCTTCGAACCAATCAGCTGACTTGCTGGTCTTTTTGCCAAAGGTGGACATGGAGGCGTTGTACACAGCATCTCTGAAGTGTTCCCATCGGTCTTGGGCATTTGCAGTGGGTGGGCCAGGGCGAGAATCCTCCAACACACGCGCTAACTCCTCCACTTTTCTTTGATCGCATGTTTTGCTGGTGTCGATGCGAGGTCGGCCCTCCTTTCTCGTACGGTGCAGTCTCTTCGCGCGGAGCTTCACACTGCTGCACACCAAAGAGTGGTCAGTGTCACAATCGGCGCTCTGGTAGCTGCGAGTGATCTTGATGCTGGAAAGGTTGACACGTCTGGTGAGGATCAGGTCGAGCTGATGCCAGTGTTTGGATCGCGGGTGTCTCCAGGAGACTTGATGCTGAGGCTTCGTGTTGAAGAAGGTGTTACTGATGCACGACCCATGATGACAGCAGAGCTCTAGCAGGCGCTGGCCATTCTCGTTCATTTTCCCAGTGCCGAGCTGATCCAAGCAGGTGGACCAGGAGTGGTGATCGACACCTACTCTGGCACTGAAATCGCCGGCGATGAACAGTAGTTCTCTCTCAGGAATTCTCCTTATAGCAGCACTGAGGTCGTCATAAAACTTATCTTTTGCTTCTGCTGTGGATGCCAAAGTTGGTGCGTAGGCACTGATTAGACTGACTGGTCCTGAGGATGTTTGGAGTCGGAGAGACAGGATTTGCTCTGTTCCTTCTGCTGGTGGGGTTATGGACCCCAATAATCTGTTTCTAACTGCGAATCCCACGCCGTGTTCTCTGACCTCGTCTGATGGTTTGCCCTGCCAGAACAGGGTGAAGTCTCTCTCCCTCACAGATCCTGTTTCTGGGAGCCTGGTTTCTTGAAAGGCGACGATGTCCATCTGCAGTCTGCTCAGTTCTCTGTCGATGACGTCTGTCTTGCGAGCATCATTTACTTCCTGCAGGTCGTCAGAAAAGCCTGGTGTCATTGTCCTTACATTCCAAGTGCCCAATTTCAGGGCGGGAGTTTTCATTTTTCTGTTGCCTGATGCACAATTGTCGGTTTTCACCCTAAACCCCACGCACCCAGTGAGGCTAACGGACCGTGGCGGGGCAGCACCTTACTGGCTGGGGACTGCCCAGCTTAAGGCGGGCGGTAGCTGCCCAGTGAGATGCGATGACCTCTCCCACCGTCGGAAGCAGCCCCTGGCGTCTGACTCTACGCCAATTGAGTATGCAGACTTATAACCGGTAGACTGCTACTTCCCGTGTTTTGTCGACACTGCAAACCGAAGCTGGAGTGACCGCTCCAGAGCGCAAAGCCTGGGTAAGTATGGGGGGCAAGCTGTTACCCATGCAGCAGACCCACCCTCTCCACGTCGCTGGAAAGGCAAGCGCCGACACACATGGTTCCAGTGCCGTCGCAGGAGTTGCCAGAACGTTGCTGTATACAGCCTCGGACTGCCTTGGGGACTCCGGCTCCGGATTTTTCCTCAGGGTTGACTCCCGAAGCCTTTCCTATGAGTGGGTATGGCCGCAAGGCAGCGGAGGTTTGAAATCAGAGTTTTCCTTCTCTTAGATGAGCTGTCTTCCCAGACTGATGAGCCTCATCTACCCAAAACAATAACACAACACAATGCAATAAAACAACAACATTGAGAGTGATGTTGAAGGACAATCATTTGTAAACGGAGATGACTGTCTCACTCACGTGTTTTCAAAAGAAAAGTAGAACTTCGCAACCAATCAATTTTCTCAGTTTTGCAGGACACGTAACAATTCATTCATGAACTTTGAAAGGAAATATGGTAGGCTATAAGTGTTCAGAAGCGCGAATAGGCCTGCATAAATAAATTATTCTGGTTATATATTTTTAGGGAAAAAAATTAACAGAAGAAGACATTTTTCAAGAATTCTAGGTTATGCAATGGTTTACTAACTGGAAAAAAAACAACAACAACAACAAACACCTAAGATCGCGAAAAATGGGATGAATGGGACATAAACTTATCATGGACAGAAATCATGATTTCTGGGCCCTCATGAGACAATAGACGTTTCACCGAAATGCTTTCATTTGAGGCAACTGCACATGAAGTCTGGGTACTAAACACTAATGTTTTGTTTGACATGGATGTGAATAGGTGATTAAGACATATCTGTGTGATGACAGGTGAAGAATAGTGCGGACAGGACTCGGATGTTAGTATTTTCTTCCGTGCTGTGATTATGCCCCCCCCTCCCCCCTCAATATCCTCAGTGTAGTGTGTGTGTGTGTGTGTGTGTGTGTGTGTGCATGTGTGTGCATGTGTGTGCATGTGTGTGTATGTTTGTTGTTAATGGTGTTGGACCACAACGACAGATTTTTGGTGTACGCCAGATGTTTATATAATTTGATGTTTTCTGTTTTGTTTTTCCCGTTACATACACACGCGCGCGCGCACACACACACACACACACACACACACACACACACACACACACACGCACGCACGCACGCACACAGACACATACACACACACACACACACACACACACACACACACACACACACACACAGGTGCACGTGAAATCTATCATTTGTAAACCGATGTGCTTCTGTTTTCATTGTTACATTCCGTAATTAAAGTCTAAAATGCGACGCTCCGAAATCAGACTAAAATGCGACGTTCCGTAATTAAAGACTAAAATGCGACGTTCCGTAATTAAAGACTAAAATGCGACGTTCCGTAATTAAAGACTAAAATGCGACGCTCCGTAATCAAAGACTTACATACTGTTATTCTACCTCTCCCCTTCCTCCCCCACCCCTGCCCCCTCCCCTCCCATTCCCCCTCCCATCCCCCTACCTACCCCCAGTCAAGAATACGGGCCGGCAGCATGGCAATTAATGAAACGTTTGTCACTTTCAACGTCTCTCATTAGTGCTGGTGGCATGATCTTAATGCTCCTCCCCATGTGCGGCCGACTTTTCATCTGGGGCGACGACCTTTACGTGAATAAATCTTCTGAACCTTCTGTGTGTGTGTGTGTGTGTGTGTGTGTGTGTGTGTGTGTGTGTGTGTGTGTGTGTCCCTCTCTCTCTCTCTCTCTCTCTCTCTCTCTCTCTCTCTCTCGCCCCCCTCTTTTTTTTCTCTCTCTCTCTCGCTCACTTGCTTGTTCACAAAGATAATTTTTACATAGTTATGTTCTGTGCAAGCTTCTCAAGTTATATTTTTTTCGCATATTTTGCTTGTCAATGATTTGCTTGTTGTTGTTGTTGTTCTCTCTCTCTCTCTCTCTCTCTCTCTCTCTCTCTCTCTCGCTTTTATCATTTCTGATTCTGTTGAGATTTGCCCCAGCACGCGAGTTCATATTATAGCAATGTTCTTACTGTTGATATGTTCATCCAGACTGCACCCCTCCCACCCCCCACCCCCCAACCGCACCAGACCCTGCCCCCCAACACCGCCCCCCCCCACCCCCTCTTCCCATGTGTTTGTATAATGGCCTGAGGCTGATGTACAATAAACCATTTGTCTTGTCTTGTCTTGTCTTGTCTCTCTTTTATCATTTGAGGGCCGGATGAAAATCATGGGAAAAGGAAGCATATTGACTTATCTGTTCATCATTTTGAAACGAACTTTCGTTTCGGTTTGTTTCGTCGGTCTTTTTTTTTCTTTTTTTTTCGTGTGTATACATATGTATATGATTCTGTGTGTATATATAGGACTACTATGACTACTACTAATGCTGCTACTGCTGCTGCTGCTACTTCTACTTCTGCTAGTGCTGCTGCTGCTGCTACTACTACTACTACTGCTACTGCTGCTACTACTAATGCTGCTGCTGCCACTACTACTACTTCTACTACTGCTACTGCTGCTGCTGCTACTACTTTTACTTGGGGAGGGAGGTGGCAGGATCCTTAAGACGCTTATCTACCAACACAGCGTCCGTGAAGGTGTGGGTTCGAATCCCGCTCTTTCCCTTTTCCCCAAGTTTGACTGGAAAATCAAACTGAGCAATCCGAGTCTCTTGCACGCCAACAGATGTGCAGATCAGCTTGTGCCTGAACCCCCTTCGTGTGCATACGCAAGCTGAAGATCGAATACACACGTTAAAGATCCGAAGATACCTATAACCCACATCAGCTTTCGGTGGGTTATGGTAACAAAAACATGCTCATTGCACACCCCCAAAACGGAATATGGCTGCCTGCATATGGCGTGGTAAAAACGTTCATGCACGTGGAAAAAAAAACACAAAAAACACTCGTAAATACGAATGAGCGTGGGAGTTCAACCCACGAACGAAGAGGAGGAGGAAGAAGATGTTTGAAGTTTATGGCATGAATATCACAGTCGACAGACACAGTTCTTTACAGACCCGCTAAAGTGTTAAAGCGACAGCTGCGAAAATTGTCTGTGTATTTAAGCGGTAAAATACCACGAAATGCGTCCATCATCGTTTATTTCACAACGGCAATGTTCAAGGTTAACGGCACCACACACGACCCAACAGTGACATGAACCTGAACTCTAAGAGCACCCGGGACAATGCTCGTTAATTCAAACCCCAAGATGAACTCTCCAGCCGACAATGGAAAAGACAAAAATAACAACCTGTCATCACAAAAGCCGCCTGTTGAAAATGGGGAACAATGGGCGGAAGGATAAAGGAAAAAAATGTTATCATTTCTCTCCTCTTCGTCTTCTTTTTTTTTTTTTTTTTTTTAAATTAAAAATGAAAAAAAGATTTGTCGACAAACATGTTTCCCTTCCTTTATTGTCTGATTCTGTGACTTACGTATCCGTCACCTGTCTGTCATCTGTCTGCCATGCTGTCTTCTGCGCATTTCGCGGAACATGTAGATCTACCATAGCTTCTGCCAGCGGGCAGGTTTTATGACCTTGTCAACAGACTTTGTGACGTAGATCACGTGTCTCCCGTGAAGAGTGAATAATTAAGTGGCGGCTGAATTCATGTATGGCGCATTATTAGCAGCAAAAGCTGTGACGTTTAATGAACTGTGGTTGCTAACCCACAACTGATAATGATGATTAGCAATCAGTAATGCTGTAGTTTGAAAGTCTGACGTCAACGCCCTGAATTTGGTTACTTTCGCTGATGCGTTCAGATGTAAAACGGTTTAAGTGAGCCGTAAAAAAATAATAATAAAGAGAAGAGTTTCGTACCTTTTGCTGCTAGGAGTCGCTGTGGCAGAAACCGTCAGGCGTTGGACTTGATCATTGCGGTTAAACGGCCCGTTTCGGTATGTTTTGTGTCCATGCCAAAGGCACATTACTCCGATTTTACTGCGGGAACCTGACTTCCGTTGTGGAGAGTTGAGATCGACGAAAGGAGAGGACTGGGCCCCGCCTTCCTATGCCGAACCCTAGACGCAGTGGACATGAATTCGCTGCCCCGATGGCCATGGTACCTTAACTTTGAAAAAAAAAAAAAAAAATTGGTGCGAAGAGGCTTGCATTTTGTCAGGACACAATCCAATCCGTAGTTCAGTTGAGTTCAGCTATTCACAGCGTTCGGACAAATCCATGTACGCTACACCACATCTGCTAATCAGATGCCTGACCAGCAGCGCAACCCAAACCGAACAGATGAGACATCAAATTGACGAATAACTGAAATAAAACGAAATATAAAGAATAATGATATTAATCCGTTAAGATTTTGCAGTTTCAGTTTCAGTAGCTCAAGGAGACGTCACTGCGTTCAGACAAATCCATATACGCTACACCACATCTGCCAAGCAGATGCCTGACCAGTAGCATAACCCAACGAGCTTTGTCAGGCCTTGAGAAATAAATAAATAAATAAATAAATAAATAAATAATATAAATAAATAAGGGGTGAATAAATAATAGATAAATACATAAAAAATAACTACTGCCACTACTAATAACATGTATAAGGCGTACATAGATAAATAAATAAGTAAATAAATAATAATTATATTTTTTTTTAAAAGTAGTAGTAGTAGTAGTAACAATTATAATAATATTAATAATAAATAAATAAAAAAGACAACAATGATGATAAATAAGCAAATAAATGTAAAACATGGAGACACACATTCACACATACACCCACATAAATTATGCATAACATATATGCACCAAACATGCAGTTTCACAGATATGAAAGCACAGTCAAATGCACATAAACGTACATGAGCCCCAACACACACACACACACACACACACACACACACACACACACACACACACACACACACATTACCCTGCACGTGCGGGTGTGTATATATATATCTTTGTATATATATATGTGTGGGGTTGGGGTGGGGGATATGGGCGTATGTGTGTGTGCTTGTACAATTAAGTGTTCATCTGTGTGTGTGTGTGGGGGGGGGGGGGGGGGGGGGGTGCCGTGGAAGCTGTGATACGCAACCTAGAAATGAGTGTGTGGAGGAGGGTAAGATTTTGCAATGGTTCTCTTTTGGTAGTCAGCTCTCTCGTTCATTCGCTGGGTTCATCGTGTGGCAGGACAGCAGTATAGACAGTCCTTTCTCACTATACTTTCTCAACAAGACCAGCGCTTCATACGTCTCATGTCAGATTTGAAATTCACTAAAAAAAAAATTTATTTATTTTTTTTTTTTTTTTAAATAATTTGGTCAACCTTTCTTTCTGCACCAGACCATCTTTAGAAGCAGAACGGTTAAAGTTCGGACAATACACGTTTGTGACATGCCATGTATGTTGTTGTAGTTCTGTTTTGTTCGGATCTTCTTTATTTTGTTTTAGTTTAGTTTAGTTTATTTGTTTTTTTGGACGCAAAAAACAACAGCAACAAACAAACAACAAAAAACGAAGATATAAAGATATTCTTTTGTCGTCATATAATTCAGACTTTGGACTTGTCAAAACTTCAGATGGTTAATTTCATTCAAATGGGCCATAACTCCGTAAGGTAAGTACAGTAAATTCCACAGCCATGAATCCGCACACAGAAGACGGTAACTTACGGTTCGCTCAGGTTATGGGCAGCCACAATGTGTTTGAAAAATTAAAAAATAAAATAAAAATAACATGTCAGATGTCTTCTTGTTGTTATAGTTGAAAGATTTGATTCGAAAATTCATGTTCCCCATTCAGTGTTTAAAATAACGTTTCCATCATTCACAAATGGAAGAAGCAAAGTTAACTCCATTCTAAGGGGTGCCGGGGGGAGGAGGGGGGGGGGGGGGGGCGGGGGGGGGGGGGTTGGAGATGGGGGGGGGGGATGGAGGATCCATAGACAGGTGCGAGAGGGGAGTGAGGATGGTGGGGGGTGGGGATCAGTTCGACAGCGGGATCAGTTCCATACTTTCCAGAGATGGAGGGACGGACACTCCAAGACGAAATGTACGACACAGTCTGTCGTATCCGACTATGACCAGCAGAGGAGGCAACTGCTGTCCTGACTATCTGAGCTAGAATTTGATTCTAGTAGAGAGTGTCTTGCCCAAGTTACATCCCCGACTCCTCAGCCAAGAGAGTTTTAGGCGTTGGAATGATTCCCAAAAAGGTCAACTAGCCCCCAAGGCTGCAGCAGTACGAGCCAGTGCAATCTTGCCTCATAGTCTCAGTCACAGTCCTTCACAAGAAGACTCAGCTGTAAATGGCTTCCAATTGCAGCGGAGAAAACATTGATCATACAGCTCTCACTTTGCTGTTGGCCCAACTTTAAGTTTATGTCATCTGTGATATAAGCCGAGCGCTGGGGCACCAAAACGAAATACACGAACACCGCTATATAATCATCTGTCTATCTATATAGATAGATAGATACATACATATATGAAGAAAAATGACCAACGAACTAACTAAATCAATGGACAGGCGGTTTGGGGTGGGTGGGTGGGCCTAGTTTGCTGCTTGGTTAATTGCTTTCTTGCTTGCTTGCTTTGTATTGTGTATTTTTGTATTTGTCACAAAATATTCTCTTTTTTTTCTTCTTCTTTTTTCTTTTTTGCGTGCAAGTGTCTTTGTTTCACTATCACTATCAGGGTGGATTTCTCTTCAGAATGTTGCCATGTACAACCATTTTGACGCCGTGGGTCCCTTTACGTGAGCTAATGGACCTCTGTTTATCGTCTCATCTCTCATCCAAATGATTATGTTTTGATTGATTGATTGATTGATTGAATGAATGACTGATTGACTGACTGGCTGATTGATTGATTGAACTGAATTTACAGAGTGATTGACAAAATAAATCCCCCGATTGATTGATTGATTGAATTGATTGAATTGATTTTACAGAGTGACTGACAAAATAAATCCCCCGATTGATTTGATTGGACTTTATTGAGTGACTGACAAAAAATACCCCCCTACCCAATTTTTGTCCCCCCCCCCGGACAGTGTGCAGATGGAACCCAGAAGCCTCGGGCGCCAGTCTGCCGAGCGCCATGAACGGTGTGCAGGCCCCCTCGAAACCCCCTGCTGTTGGTCCCCCCGGCGGTGGGGAGTCAGACTCCTCCTCCTCCTCCTCCTCCTCCTCCTCCTCCTCCTCTTCCTCCTCAGAGGATGATGACGGTGAGAAGGCCGGCAATTACTCTCTCTCTCTCTCTCTCTCTCTCTCTCTCTCTCTCTCTCTCTCTCTCTCTCTCTCTCTCTCTTGTCCCTGTCAACCTCTCATGACACAGTTTGAAAATTTTCAGCCCCTCCACGCCCCCCCACCATCCCCCCCACACACCCCACACACACACACCCCCTTTTGTGTGTGTGTGTGTGTGTGTGTGTGTGTGTGTGTGTGTGTGTGTGTGTGTGTGTGTGTGCTTTTAATCTAAAGCTTTCCAATTCAGATAAATTGTTACTTCGTGACAATATCTTATTCTTCTACATACTGAAACCATCGCTGCTTTACTTATATATATATATTTTTTTTTTTTTTATTGTCAGGGTGTTTGGACGCTCACATGCATTGCGATGTGATGTTTAAAAGGAGGGGGGAAAAAAGTTCACGTAGACCTTCATCAGGCGCCTAAACCTATACATGAATAAAGTATCTGGGATGTGGAATCTCTCAATGTCTGTCTGTCTGTCTGTCTGTCTCTCTGTCTCTCTCTCTCTCTCTCTCTCACGCACACACGGATAACACACTCACAAGCACACACGCTAACGAGCGCGCGCGCGCACACACACACACACGCGCGCGCGCGCGCGCACGCACACACACACAGGTCGGCAGACAGACAGACAGACACGCAGGCATCACCATCATCTTCATCGTCGTAATTCACCATCACCGCCATCATCATCATCACCACCATCATCACCACCATCACCACCACCATCATCATTATCACCATCACCACCACCACCATCATCATTATCACCATCATCACCACCATCAGCATCATCACCACCACTATCATCATCACCATCACCATCATCATCATCACCATCATCACCACCACCATCATCATCACCATCATCACCACCACCACCATCACCACCACCACCATCATCATCACCACCATCATCATAATCACCATCATCACCACCATCAGCATCACCACCACCACCATCATCACCACCATCATCATTATCACCATCATCACCACCATCATCATTATCATCATCATCATTATCATCATCATCACCACCATCATCATAATCACCATCATCACCACCATCAGCATCACCACCACCACTATCATCATCATCACCACCACCATCAGCATCACCATCATCACCACCATCATCATCACCACCATCAGCATCACCACCACCACCATCATCATCACCATCATCATTATTACCATCATCACCACCATCTCCATCATCATCACCACCATCATTATTACCACCATCATCACCACCACCATTATAAAATCACCATCATCATCAACACCATTATCACCACCACCATCATCATCATCACCACCATCATCACCACCACTGTCATCATCACCATCATCATCATCATTATCACCATCATCACCACCACCACCATCATCATCACCACCATCATCATTATCACCATCATCACCACCATCATCATTATCACCATCATCACCACCACCATCATCATCACCATCATCACCACCACTATCATCATCACCATCATCACCACCACCACCATCATCATCACCACCATCATCATAATCACCATCATCACCACCACTATCATCATCACCATCATCACCACCACCATCATCATCATCACCATCATCATCATCACCATCATCATAATCACAATCATCACCACCATCATCACCACAACCACCGTCATCATCACCACCATCATCATTATCACCATCATCACGACCACCATCATCACCACAACCACCGTCATCATCACCACCATCATCATTATCACCGCCACCATCATCATCATAACCACCACCATCATCGTCGTTTTCGCACACTAAACAGTCGAAAGAAACTCCATGGGGAACGTGCTTTTTCTTTCATCGGACCTGTGATCTGGAACAAACTCCCTAATTCTGACCGACACACTCACTCATTGTCCTCGTTCAAATCAACTCTCAAAACTCAACCTTTTCCACAGTTGTTATGATTAGTTTTCCCGCCCTCTGTGTCTGTCTGCGACTGTTGGTGGGTGGAGGGAGGAACTGGGGCTGTATCTGTATAAATGCCTGGTGTGTGTGTGTGTGTGTGTGTGTGTGTGTGTGTGAGAGAGAGAGAGAGAGAGAGAGAGAGAGAGAGAGAGAGAGAGACCTTTTTATTTTGTGATGCGTATACGCAAATGAATCTGCGTCAACGTATTACATGTAATTGTATTTTGTAAACGCTATGGGTTCTTCGGAGATAGGGCGTCCAAATAGTCATTATTATTTTTGTATTTGTATTTGTATTTCTTTTTATCACAACAGATTTCTCTGTGTGAAATTCGGGCTGCTCTCCCCAGGGAGAGCGCGTCGCTACACACTACAGCGCCACCCATTTTTTTGTATTTTTTCCTGCGTGCAGTTTTATTTGTTTTTCCTATCGCAGTGGATTTTTCTACAGAATTTTGCCAGGAACAACCCTTTTGTTGCCGTGTGTTCTTTTACGTGCGCTAAGTGCATGCTGCACACGGGACCTCGGTTTATCGTCTCATCCGAATGACTAGCGTCCAGACCACCACTCAAGGTCTAGTGGAGGGGGAGAAAATATCGGCGGCTGAGCCGTGATTCGAACCAGCGCGCTCAGATTCTCTCGCTTCCTAGGCGGACGCGTTACCTCTAGGCCATCACTCCACATTATTATTATTATTATTATTATTATTATTATCACCATTCGTTGTGGTCAAGACGAGGGGTGAGCACTGACTGATCATGACGTTCCACAGGTCAATGCCCCATCAACCCGGTGAGAGTTGCAGGACCCATGCTGACCATTTCTGAGGACGGCTGTGAAATGTGAGTGGTAGACGCTGGCTGAAGGACTGACTGACTGACTGACTGACAGACCGACTGACTGACTGACTGACTTAAAGACACGCGGACAGACAGACGTACACACAGACAGACGGACAGATTGGCTAACAGACTGACACGTATAGACTGACAAGACATACACACAGACTGACAGGCACGCGGACAGACTGACTGACTCACTGACTGACTGGCAGACAGACAAACTGACAGACACACATACAGACAGATGAAGAGAGAGAGAGGGAGACAAACAGACAGAGTGACAGGCAGGCGGACACACACACACACACACACACAACACACACACACACACACACACACACACACACACACACAGAGATAGATAGATAGATAGATAGAGAGAGAGAGAGAGAGAGAGAGAGAGAGAGAGAGAGAGAGAGAGAGGTGGGGGTGAAAAACTATCTCAAATGTTTGTTTTTGTTTTTTCAGGATAATTCACGTGTCCGACCCTTATGTTGACGAAGTGACCATCAACAGGTAAGTTACTAGTACCACGGTGACCACAAGTTATTATTATTATTGTTGTTGTTATCATTATTGTCATCATCATCATCATTACTCTTATCAAATCATTTTGTTCGTCGTCCAACCGACCGCAAAGGACCCATTTCGACAGAGCTGATTATTCATACACGGCAGTTCTTAACTGAAACCCGGCAATAATTCAAGCATTAATGTATGAAAAAAAAAAAAAAAATATATATATATATATATATATATATAATAAATTTTAAACCAGATTACCCATGCCTCAGTCCATATAAAACTGAACTCAAGTTTAACAACGTTTAAATAACGTAAAAAAGACCAGTTTACCCATGCGGCCAACAATATTTCACCCAGTCCGTGTAAAACTGAAATCAAGTAAAAAAAAAAAAAAAAAGACCAATTTACTCATGCTTGTTTTATTCAATGTAAAATTGAAATCAAGTTTAAAACATTTGAAATAACGTCTAGTTTTTTATTTAAAAAAAAAAAATGAAGTATAACATAAATATCAAGGATTTGACCTTTGTCACCCACTCTGAGTAGGTAAATTGTGGAGAAGTTGCCTGAAAGACCACCGTCATTAACCCATATTAACCGTGTACAGCCGCCAAAATTGCAATTGCAGGAAAGCGAGTGATAGTCGTTATCAGATTAGTATGGGTTTATGACAGTGGTTTTTCAGGTAATTTCTTCACAATCTACCTTCTCAGCCAGAGTGGATGGCAAAGGTCAAATGATTATTATTCATGTTATATTTCATGCTTGCATTGCAAAAGACACGAAATATACCGTGCATTTAGCTCCAGGAATTTAGGTTGCTAAAACTGGACATCACCATATATATATATATATATATATATATATATATATACATATATGTATGTGTTTGTGTGTGTGTGTGTGTGTGTGTGTGTGTAGTTTGTATTTATATTTCTTTTTATCACAACAGATTTCTCGGTGTGAAATTCGGGCTGCTCTTCCCAGGGAGAGCGCGTCGCTATACTACAGCGGCACGCATTTTTTTGGATTTTGTCCTGCGTGCAGTGTTTCGTTGTTGTTGTTTTTTGTTTGTTTGTTCGTTTTTTTTCCTATCAAAGTGGATTTTTTTCTACAGAATTTTGCCAGGAACAATCCTTTTGTTGCCGTGGGTTCTTTTACGTGCGCTAAGTGCATGCTGCATACGGGACCTCGGTTTATCGTCTCATCCGAATGACTAGCGTTCAGACCACCACTCAAGGCCTAGTGTGGGGGCGGGGGGGCGGGGAGGGAAGTGGGAGGAGAAAATGTCGGCGGCTGAGCCGTGATTCGAACCAGCGCGCTCAGATTCTCTCGTTTCCTAGGTGGACGCGCTACCTCTATGCCATCACTCCATAGAAGAATATATAATATATTTCACTGTCACTGTTCCCAGGCTGTTGACCACCGCTCAAGTCAGCTACCGGGTGGTCAACAACAACAACAACAACGACGACGACAGCAGCGACTCCTCAGATAGTTCCAGCAGTGATGACGACGACACGGACAACAGCAGCAGCAGCAGCAGTAGCAGCAGCAGCAGCAGCAGCAGCAGTGATGAGGACAACAACAACAACAACAACAACAACAACGGACCAATGCCACCGCTGATCTAACCACCCGGCCCACTACATATGTACGCATGAAGATATAGTGTACACGGCAAAGGTCAGATCCAGCCGAAGAACATAAAGGCTGGAATACGTTACACGCACAAACGCACGAACACGCCGCTCACAAGTACAAGCACACCGCGTGCACACACACACACACACACACACACACACACACACACACACACACACACACACACACACACACACACAATTACAAAAAAATACATTTGTTTGTAATATTCAACACATGGACAATAAAAACTAGCAATATAAACACACAAAAGTACGTTTCTACTTCTTCTCATTGGTTCATGGTCTAGTTCGCGAACTTAAAGGTGGTTCAGACACGTACGCATTAATTACTTTCAAGCGCGCGTGCACACACACACACACACACACACACACACACACACACACACACACACACACACACAGTGTGTTGAGGATGGCCAAAGGATTGGACGGGACAGGGGAGGGGGTATTAAGGAAATCTAACAGTGGGGTGGTGGGGGATTGGATTGAGGGGTCATTAAAACACACACGTACATCACACAGCATATGAACAAAATGCAAAAAAAAAACACAACAACAAAAAACATGACTATAAACGTGTACACACACAGTCTCCGCAGTCAGTACGGACAGCAAAGGGGAAATAAATACGACATGCACAGACACACATACACACACACTCTCTCTCTTACTTCGTCAAGCCTCTCAGTCTCTCTCACCCAGTCTCTCTCTCTCTCTCTCTCTCTCTCTCTCTCTCTCACGCTCTCTGAGAATCTCTCACCCAATCTCTCAGTCTCTCACCCATCTCTCACCCAATCTCTCCCACTCTCTCTCTGTCTTGTTCTTTGTCACAACGACAACAAAGAGCATGGATACAGAACAAAACCAAAGAAAGACTTGATGGACAAACCAATATTACAGGTAAAGAGACGTTCAGTTTCTGAATGATTGTCACACCTGGCGCCAATAACGCCACCAAGAAACGCAACTTTCACCTTTACTTCCCAATGAAAAAAAAACAACAAAAAAACAACCACCTATTACCGAAGGTTCATCTCGACCCAAGCGCAACAAAAGCAAAGACCATGAAAAACAACCATTAAATCAGAGCAAAAACACTGCCCAAGAATTGTTTTCACAAGAAGATACCGCATCCTCGAAAAGGTTAACATGAAAGCGGAAACTCAACAGCTGTTGACACTTTACGACACAACATCGTTAAAGGGAGCAAACTCTGTCATCGACTGAAACCCGATTTCACGACTAAATGGAACCGACACATCAACGAGAACGCTGAAGATTCATGATGAATTAATGGATGAATAATTAAACAAATAAAAAGATTTTTTTTAACTTAAATGAAATTCAAAACGAAGAAAGTTTGCGAAAAGCGACAAACAAGAATAACAATGCAAGGGAGCGAACTCTATCATTGTCTGACGATTTAATAGAACCGACTTTTTTTTTTCTTTTAATTTTTCGCCCACAACCTTCAGGTTTATCAGGCATGGTTTTCAGACACAATCCGAAGGCTCAGCATGGGTACTGGTGAGCAAGATTGATTTTTTTCAGTGCGTGGGTAGATGGAGATGAAGACCGGGTGGGGAGGAAATGGATTCAGTCCAACGATAACACCAAAAAACACACCATCAAGGTCACTATGTGACGTGAACTGACCGCAGCAGGTTAAAACATCCTAATAAACTGTAAAACTGTGTCTACAATAACATCATGGCGTTATCTATTCTCACAATAGCTGAACGCAGCAGGTTAAAACATCCTAATAAACTGTAAAACTGTGTCCACAATAACATCATGGCGTTATCTATTCTCACAATAGCTGACCGCAGCAGGTTAAAACATCCTAATAAACTGTAAAACTGTGTCTACAATAACATCATGGCGTTATCTATTCTCACAATAGCTGATAACCTATACAGCTATTATAATGACAGGATAATCATCATACGAAAAAAAAAAAAAAAAAGAGAGAGAGAGAGAGAAAGAGGTGAATGCTATTATCACACCAGCACGCCCATGTTTTTACGTAATAAAGAATCGTGGTTATTGTTACATCACGATTATTAATATTGTATCATTGTTGATGTTGTTTAGTTGTTTGGAAATAAAGTAAGCAAGCTGGAAGCTATTACTGCAGAGTTTTTTGGGTTTTTTTTTCTTCTCCGCTATGCAGAGTCAGGATATATTACTACTATTGTTATTATTACTATTATCATCAATATTTATCAATGCTCTGAAGCAAGGCTTGTGCAATGATAACACACCAATAGAATGTCATCAAATGTTACCAAAAGTGAGTGACATTGAAATACATTTAAAATATAATGTGCTCAACCAGTTCCGAAAATTTGTTCCCCCCTCACCTTTTTATCTTTCTTATTTCTTAAACTTAAAGAAATGCTTGTTTCATACGCCTTTCTTTCTTCAATGTTTTGTGTTGTTATTGTTGTTTTTATTTTCACTTGAATAAAAAAAAAGAGTGCTGACTAGACGTTTAAATGTTTCTTACGTTCTGTTCGTGTGAAAGTAGAACTGAAGTACAAAAATATGACAAGTATCTCATATGGAATACGCATCATCTACAAGTAATGCATTTATCCATCAGTTTTCTCAAATGGAGACTCTGTGTGTGTGTGTGTGTGTGTGTATGTGTGATATTGACATAAGATTGTCAATGTCAGTGTTTGTAGGTTAAATGAATGCATTCTTGATGTTCAACCAGACAGACAGCGAGAGAACCTGTGTGTGTGTGTGTGTGTGTGTGTGTGTGTGTGCCTATGCGCGTGCACGCGCCCTGCCAAGACTGGCTTGTGAGCCCATCTGTTTTTTTAACTCTCCATTTCACGGATGTATGCACATATGCGCATTCACAAAGACATGCATGCACACATCCACATGCACACACACACAGAAACACACACACAAAGTCTTCATCACAGAAAGAAGGAAAGAGATAAATAAACAGATAAATGTATAAGTCATCAGAATAAATAAAATCAAATTAAAACAAGCAAGCAAATAGAAAGAAATAAAAAGAAGTGTAGAAAAAAGACCAAAATAATACATAAATAAACAAGCAAATGAACGTAAATAAATACAAACACGCACGCATGCATACACACAAACATGCACAACAGGTGCACAACAAATATGCGGTCTCACAAATATGTAAGCACAAACAAATGTACACAGGCCCAGCATTACATTTAAAAGCACACATGCCTGGACGCTTGAACACACACTCACCAAACATTGCCCATCTCTCATGTTACACCCGCACACCCCGCCCCCCCACACATACACATTCCATGTATCGCAGCTTCCACAGCACACACACACACACACTCACACCCATACCGACACACATACATACACACATATAAGCACATGCACATTTATATATTACGCTACTCCCACAATACCCACACACACTCTCACACCCATACCGACACACATACATACAAGCACATGCACATTCATATATTACGCTACTCCCACAATACCAACAACACACACACACACACTCCTACATATCATAGTACTCACAATGCACACACACACACAAACGAATACACGCACATGCACTCGCACATGCAAAGAGCTCTCTTCACACACACACAATCCTACATATCACAGTTCTCACAATGCACACACACACACAAACGAATACACACACATGCACTCGCACATGCAAAGAGCTCTCTTCACACACACACACACACACTCCTACATATCATAGTACTCACAATGCACACACACACACAAACGAATACACACACATGCACTCGCACATGCAAAGAGCTCTCTTCACACACACACACACACACTCCTACATATCATAGTTCTCACAATGCACACACACACACAAACGAATACACGCACATGCACTCGCACATGCAAAGAGCTCTCTTCACACACACACACACACACAATCCTACATATCACAGTTCTCACAATGCACACACACACACAAACGAATACACGCACATGCACTCACACATGTAAAGAGCTCTCTTCACACACACACACGCACACACACAGCCACTGAGAGGGGTGGGAAGAGACCTCTGATGCCATGTGGCTTCAATCCTCTTCAACGCAAGCAAAGCATTTCAGTATCACATTTTATTCCGAATCATGTAATTCTTCAACACGCAAACACATGAACCATACTGCACTATAAACTACAGAACCCATCATAACATCGCTTCTCTCCCTCCTTCTCTGTCTCCACTCCATCTTCATGATTATTGGATTTTTGTTTTGTTGTGGTTGTTAATTCTGTACTGAACAAACACGACGAATTTAAATCACATTTCTAGAAAGCTTGGAAAGATACATACACAAAGCTGAAAACCAACATTTCAGTCAGTATGTACATCAATACCCGTTAACATCTCTATGGATCCATGCTATTTCACAACAGCCACTGACCACCACGGTAAGGCATGGTGATGAAAGACAGTGAAAATTTTGCATTTACTGCACATGTTGCTGATCATTGCTTGACAGAACTTGGCCCACGTATTGTCTTAAATTGTATTGTATTATGCTGTATTGTTTTATACTGTATTGTATTGTATCGCATTACTTTTTGTCACAAAAGATTTCTCTGTGTGAAATTCGGGCTGCTCTCCCCGAGAAAAGTGCGTTACCACAATGAAATACCACCCATTCTTTTATTTGATTTTTTTCCTGTCTGTGAATGCATTTGTTTTGCTATCAAAGTACAATTTTCGTCAGATTGTTGGGCCAGGCACAAAACATTGTTGCCATGGGTTCTTTTACCTGCACGCTGCACATGAGGCCTCTGTCAACTCATCCAAACTACTAGCACCCAGACCACCACTCAAGGTCTAGTGAAGAGGGGTGTGGCGGAGGGAGTAAAAATCGTGGTCCATATGTGGGATTCGGTCCTGTGGATATTCCACTCCTGGTCGAGTGCATCACCACTATGCTACCATGTGACTAGAAACCAGGAAATTTCTGGTGTTTATTAACTCACTCAGTACGGCCAGTCCTCTCTTCTCCTCTATACATACCCCTCGGATGTCCAGTGGGTGTCTCAATGACCCAGCCTTTAGCTTCCGTCATCAGAATTGTGGTATTCTTTGTCAACATTCACCTCTTCAGTATAAGACCCTTCCGCTTGCAATATTTTGATGATGGTAATTGGAGTGAAACCGCTGTTAACGTCGTCTCTTTCACCATTCGTATGGAGAGAGTTAAGGAGATGGCTCTTGAACACTTCTCTCCGTTTGCTTATTTTCAACAAAGCTGTGATTCCAGTGTGTCATTTCCTGAAGCTGTAGACACTGTTCTCTTTGCTGTCACTTGGAAAAAAAAAATTCTCCCCACATCTTTCGCATATTTTCTATAATCATCTTAAAAAATTTTTTTTTTTTTAAATGAGAAGAAGCCCCCACCACATGTACACATTCATCAACAAATTTTTCATTTCCTACCTGTTAGAAAAAACACAAAACAAAAATTCTCAGGTATGAAATTAAAAAAAAAATTCATGTATTAAAAAAAAACTTCTCATGTATTAAAGAAAACTTCTCATGACTTCTCATGTATAAAAGAAAACTTCTCATGACTTCTGGTGTATTAAAGAAAACTTCTCATGTATTAAAGAAAACTTCTCATGACTTCTCATGTATTAAACAAACTCTTCATGTTGGAAACTATAAACAAAATTGTTCATGCATAAACCCCCTGTGTGCCCATGGACGGAAACTTCCGTACATGTCATTGCAGGAATATTCCCATACCAGGATCATCAAATTTGTAAGAAATTACCATCACTGGATAGTGTGTTCATTTTCCTTTCCAAAAAGTACAGGTTATACATACTTTCTTTTAGTAGTCTGCATTTAGAATTTAAAAAAAAAAAAAAAAAAGAAAGAAAGAAAGAAAGAGAAAAAAAAAGCCCTTTATGACTAAAACATCCCTTGGCAAATAGTTGTCAGTGAGCATAAAATAGGATTGGCATTGAAAGGGTTAAACAAAACTTCTCGTGAATTAACAAAACATCTCATGTATCAAATAAAACTTCTCATGTACCAAACAAAACTTCTCACGAATTTATCACAACACGGCTCAGTGCTGTAAAATCTTGCAATGACGTACCGGTGGGAACCCAAATCACTTCACTCCTCTCACTCCCATATGTCTGTCCTTATTTCTGAAAGAAAAGAAGAACTTTCTTCCTGTTGCGACAAAAGCCAACTGTGGTCATGAGGCTTGTTTTACTGCGTGACAAACAATTGTATAACTGAATTAGTAAAGTTGGGGTTTTTTTTAAGACAAACACAATCATGCAGTGCCTGTGTTACTTTCAACAGCATTTCGACAATTTACCCATAGATGTTCATTGCTGATGTGTTTCACTATTTGCTAGGGTTTTTTGGTGCCTTTTCATAGACAGCATGAGACAAAAATGTTTATCTAGATATTGCAGAACCCGTCCAAACTCCATTCAATTCCATTTATGGTTTTTTGAAAAAAACAACATTAGAGTAATGTTCAAACTTAATCTTTTGTTTCTTCTATATGTAGTTATTTTCAATCAAATTCTGTCTATTCATAGGGAAAGCATATTTGTCAGTTGCTGAGGAAAACTAAGTGTAGAATGTCAGCTTGGATGGACTTTTTTTTTGTTTTTTGGTAAAGTTTTTGACACAACTTTTGTTTGTGACGTGTGTGTAAAAGCTGCATGAATGACACGTTTCAACACCGCCATGCGGCCTGGGAAATAAAACTTCTTGCCTTGCCTTGGGTCCAGGCAAAGTACCGTGCCAAATCCGGAACCTCTCCCTTTACCCATCACCATAAACTGTGTTGTTTCAACATCCCCAATGGCACACCTATGAGACAGCCATTTGCTATCTCCTTTTCGTTCCGTGTTTACATTCCCCCCCCCCCCCACCCCCCCCCCCCCCGACCCGACTTTTATCTATCACTGCAAAGCGTGTTGCTGTAACATCCCTGATGGCGCACCAGTCAGGCAGACATTTGCTAACTCTTTTTCGTTCTGTGTTTACAATCCTACAATCCCACCCACAACCCACTGCCCCCTCACTTTTATTTTATCTATCACTGCAAAGCGTGTTGCTGTAAAAACCCCAATGGCGCACCAGTGAGACGGCCATTTGCTATCTTTCCTTCATTCCGTGTTTGCTTCCTCCCTCCCCCACATCCCACCCCACCCGCTCCCACACTCCACCCCCAATACCCTCCTCCATTCATTGTTGCCACGACGACTGTTGCAGGCTCAAAACATGCCCTTGCTGTGCTTTTTGTCAGACATGGCTCGCCGGTTGTGGTTGGCACGGGCACCCTTGTTCATCTCCTTGAACCGCCGGTTCCGCAGCACTTCCTCCGTCTGACCTTGACCTTTGGCCCGACCCTTGACATCACGCTGCGGGGGTGGGGGTCGGCGGTTCCTGGCGGCAGTGGCTTGCTGCCTCTGCTCCCTCTGCTCCCTCAGCTTGGCTGGGTCTTGGACGAACTGGTCTCTGGCGGCAGTGTCCTGCACACGTTTTTCAGCATTTCTTTTATTTTATTTTATTAAACATTATTATGCAAGTTTAACATTATTTTTAGACATACAATAGCTTTTCCAGCAATTCAATCTGTGTTTTCGTTTGTTTTTTTGTTTCTTTTGTGTGTTGGTGTGTGTGTGACTTGCATATCTGCGAAATGCACACACACACACACACTCACAAACATGCTCTACACACACACACACAGAGAAAAACAAAGATGCATAATAGCTGTTACTGAAACCAACACAACTACTACAATCACTAATATCAACACTGATTGAATGACTAATTGGACAAGTACTTGGTCAAATGATTCTATTTTTATTCTAAAAAATAAAATAAAAATTTTTTAAATTACTATTATACTTTTTTCTTTCTACTGGTTACTCTTTTTTTTTTTAATGCTCATTGGATGTTACTAATTGTTTATACAGTTGTTCATACTGTTTTCTGGATATTGTGTACATGTCTTTGCAAAATCTTTTAAAAACATATAAACCAAAAAGGTGCATAATAGTTTGTATTTTAGGGGGAACACACACACACACACACACACACACACACACACACACAAACAGTGCTAACACTAACACACACACAGACACACACTCACAAACAGTGATAACACTAACACACACACATACAGAGATGCACAACAGCGCGCGTGCACGCACACACACACACACACACACACACACAAACAGTGCTAACACTAACACACACACACACAGTGATAACACTAACACGCACACACACAGAGATGCACAACAGCCTATATATTCAAGAACACACGCATGAACACAATTATGCTAACACTAAAATATACACACACATACATGACAGCATGTATTCAAGGACACACACACACACACACACACACACACACACAGAACACCAAGCATAAAACAATAAAACATGACTGAACAAAATGTCAAGAGCATGTGTAGGCAAAAAAACAACAACAAAACACACAAAACAGATGTTCTGTAGAAAACTGGAACAGACAGCAGCAAGTTTGCCTAACAGAGAAGACATGACAGAATAACAACAACATTAACAAAAGAAAAAGACAAAAAAGACCACAAAAAAAAAAAAAGACAGCAAGCATAAAAGAGAAGAGTTTCAAAACCTAGTTTGCAAAATCAATATTTTTATGCTTTTGACTCTTAAAAACATCCCATCACTGATACATGAATGATTGTAGTAGTTGTAACAATAATAATGATACTGACAATAATAATAACAGGAAAAAAAACCCAGCTAGAATACTAAAAATGATGAAAAAAAATAATAACAACAACATTAATAACAATCATTGTCATCATCATCATCATAATCACAAAAGTATTCATACTGAGCTGCTGAATCCTGTGCAGAGACAAATCAACAGCATTTACACACCAATCACTAACATGCATGCAAAACTCTACTTCCAAGAGGTGAAAAACGAAACATGAACACCGGTAAACACACAGCTGCACACACTGTATACAGGGCAGAGGCAGGGAAGGGAACTCTAATTCCAAGAGGTGAAAAAACGAAACTTATGAACACCGATAAACAGACAGCTGCACACACTGTATACAGGGCAGAGGCAGGGAAGGGAACTCTAATTCCAAGAGGTGAAAAACGAAACTTACGAACACCGTAAACAGACAGCTGCACACACTGTATACAGGGCAGAGGCAGGGAAGGGAACTCTAATTCCAAGAGGTGAAAAACGAAACTTATGAACACCGTAAACAGACAGCTGCACTCACTGTATACAGGGCAGAGGCAGGGGAGGGAACTCTAATTCCAAGAGGTGAAAAAACGAAACTTATGAACACCGTAAACAAACAGCTGCAGACACAGAGTTTTCAGAGTTCAGAGATCATTTATTCCCATTAACTCTTTTGCGTCACAGAGAAACATGGAAACATGACAATAACAGGGTGACGGCCACAGAGGAAGAGCGAAGATATTTTAAACAGAAGAAACAAAAGGGGGGATAATACAAATGGGTAAAAAATAAAATGAAATGAAATAAAAGGCCAAATGTAATCATCAGTCTGATACAATGCAATAGGAGTAGTGAAAGCAATACTCCATAGACAAATGCACAGATCACAACTTAGATTTTCAAATGGCTCTGTATGTGATGAGTTGAGCCTGAACTGGGAACTGAGGGGTTAGTTGGAGCATAGCTATAACAATGACATGGTGTAACAAAGTAAAATACACAATAATTTGTTATTTTAGCACCCATTTGCCAGTAATACTAGAATTGGTTTGATATATACAGGAGAGAAAAAGACATATAAAAAAAACATGATCATGCAATTACAAATGGATATGTACAGGATGCAGTGTCAAGATTAACACGTGTCATTGTTCTAACTCCTATTCAACAAGTACAGTCAAGGCATGAATGGCAAAGAATCCGGACTGAAACTGGCTCCTAACGAAACACATTAAAACCTTCTTTAATGAATTTGGCAAAAATTAGCAACTTTTTCTTACTACTAATAGACATTAATGTTGCACAGTACACAGAGCAGAGGCAGGGGAGGGAAATCTAATTCCAAGAGGTGAAAAAATAAAACTTATGAACACTGCAGACAGACAGCTATAGACACTGTACACACGGCAAAGGCAGGGAGGGAGGGGCACAGTAGGGTGAAACAGAGATTGGTTGGTTGGGTGGTTGGTTGGTTGGTTGAATGAATGGCTGGCTGGTTGGTTGGTTGAATGGGTGGTTTGTTAGATGGTGGTTGGTTGGTTGAATAAATGGTTAGTTGGTTGGGTTAGTGGTTGAATAAATGGTTGGTTGGTTGAATGAATAGTTGGCTGGTTGGTGGTTGGTTGGCTGGTTGGATGAATGAATTGTTTGGTAGTTGGTTGGTTGAATGGTTGGGTAATTGGATAGCTGGTTGGTTGGTTGGCTGGTTGAATGATTGGTTGGTTGAATGGTTCGTTTGATGGATGGTTGGGTGGGTGGGTGGTTGGATAGTTGGTTGAATAAATGGGTGGTTGGTTGGTTGGTAGGTTGGGTGGCTGGTTGGTTGGTTGGTTACCTCCTCTGATGATGATGAGTCAGACTCCACTGTCTTCTTCTGAGGTCGGCGCAACACTTGGGGCACAGTGAAAGGTCTGTGAACACACACACACACACACACACACACACACACACACACACACACACTCACACATCCCCCCTCACACCCATTCCACACACACACAAGCGCACGCACATGCACACACACACACACAAGCATACATACACACACACACAAACATGAGCAGAGTAGATAGTTCTGGTCTGTGTAAGAAAAGAGTTTCGAGTGTGTGTGTGTGTATAGGGGGTGTGAGTGTGTGTGTGTGTGTGTGTGTGTGTGTGTGGTGTAGTGTATGGTGGTTCTGGTGTGTGTGTGTGTGTGTGTGTGTGTGTGTGTGTGTGTGTGTGTGTGATGTGCATGTGCAAGTGTCAGTGTTCATTCCCTCTCGCTCTAATCAACACTCACACATGTGCACAGACAGACTCCACACACACACAACATACAGCACATCAGCACGCACACAGACACGCAATTTATTCAGCAATTTATTCAGATTAAGGCAAATTCAGGCATTATCAAACAGGATAAAGCTGAACGCTTTTATAACAAAGTTCAGCAGAGATATTAAATGCATATGTGGAGAATCTATTTCTAGAAAACACATACTCTTTGAATGTCAGAGTCTGAAATCGTTTTTACCAAACTTCTTGGAAAAATCTTTTGAATGTATTTTTGACAATTTCAAGATGCTGTCTGCTGTTGCAGAAGGTTTGCTGCATAGTCCAACTGGACATTTGTTATAGTTGTTACAGCTTTTGATGTTAGCGTTTCCTTCTATATTGTGCCTATGTCTCCCGTTTTAATGCTTTATTTTTTCCAATGCTCTGTATCTTTCCCCACCACACACACACACACACATGCGCACACACGTGCACACACACACACACACCATTCTTCACCCTCTGCCCAATACCATTCCCTCCACCACGCCCCGCCCTCCACCCCCCCCCGCACCCCTCCCCCCCCTCCCTTTTTTTTTTCCCCCGTCTAATATCACTTAAAGTGGAAGACGTTAAACTGAAGACTACTACTACAGACACGCAAATTTGCTGTTAATGATGGTTACCGTTTCACTAAATTGACTGGTGAGCCACATGCAACTGTTCCATTGTGACTGAGATCTTGTTCTCTGGGTCAAGTGCCAATGACTGGGAGGGACCTCTGAGGCACCTTGATACACATACCTCTCACCGCCGAGCTCAGGTGAACTGGTCTTCTGAAAGAGTTTCCAGTTTCAGTTTCTCAAGGAGGTGTCACCATATTCGGACAAATCCATACACGCTACACCACATCTACTAGGCAGATGCCTGACCAGCAACGCACTTAGTCAGGCCTGGAGTGCAGGCATATATTTTGTGTACCCATCAGAGTGGATTTCTTCAACACAAGTTTGCCAGAGGACAACATTCTCGTTGCCAGTGCATGAAATGTATGCTGCACACGGGACCTCAGTTTATAGTCTCATCCCAATGACTATACACTCAGTTTGATTTTCCAGTCAAACCTGGGAGAAAAGGCGAGAGTGGGGTTTGAACCCAGACCCTCACAGACACTCTGTATCGGCAACTGAGCGTCTTAACCATTCTGCATGCCTACCCCCAAATTTACTTTTAGGAACTACATACATCAGAATCAGGGACAGCATATTATTTTCAGGAACATCTCAGCAAACATACAACGGTCGTCCAACAGCCAGAAGCAACAGCTATAAACATGGAAACACACCTCCACTTTCAAAAGGTTGTCCGCATTCAAAAAGTCGGTGCCTACCTACATGCGCATTGGTCTTGCCGAAGTTATTTCAGCGGTGACGGAAATCGAGCAGACTTTCACAAAATGGCTTCGGTACTGTTCGGACAGTTCTGGCTTTTCACCAAGTGGCTGCCGAAACATTCAGCAGCATTTCTTTAAGTCATAACAAAGGGTCTTCGGCAACGGTCAGAAAAAAAAGCCATCTGCGGGTACACTTGTACTCACTAGTTATTTCTAGAAAAAAATGTTACAGTAAGATTTTTTAAATTCTGCCAGACATGCCGCAAATGTCTGTATTTCCGGGACTTCCTGTCCGTTTCATCAATTTTCTGGAACAAATACGGGCCCTCGGTAATGGTTGGCATGCGTGCTGCCACCTTCCTTCTTTCAGGGTTTTCTCAATGCCATTTCAGCTGTTCACCTTACTTTGGTTTCTGTTTGACCAGCTTTTGAGAACTGGCAGGGTGTGTGTGTGTGTGTGGAGGGGGGGGGGGGGGGGTGAGGTATTCAGCCCCAAAATGCAGAGCTCCCACTGAGGAAGATAATAAAAAAAATCTCTGAAATTCTAGGGAAACCTACATTCACAATGGTGCAACCTGATGCAAGTCAGAGCACATTTAGAGCACTTTACTGCCATTATCATAAATCTACAATTCACACAGAGCACCTCCAATCTCACAAATCTGCAGGGATGAAAAAGGCACTGACACATACCAGCACTTCTCAGACTTCACCTTCACAGCTTCAGTAGTGTCTCACAGTAACAATGGTCCCAGTTAACACTCTAAGCAAATAAGACTTATATCAGTTCAGTTGCTCTCGCAGCTGCCACTTAGTGAAAAATTTATATCTCTGAAAAACCTTTTTTGTTGAGTTCACAAGACCCCAGTCACACCATGACGGAACAGTTGCATGTGGCTCATCAGTCAATTTAGTGAGGGAGGACTGATTCCCAGTCACAGGAGGCAAGAAAAAACAAAAACAGAAACCACAACAAAAACCCAACCAACACCCCCACCACTTCTCACAGATCACCCGTGGGGGAGCAAACGCGCACTCACCTGCGGTGCGTCAGCTCATCAGCGGAGTCTGCGTCCTCAGCGCCCACATTGTTGGTGTCGTAGGTGTCGTCGTACTCATCGTCGTAGACCTGGGGGTCGTACATGCTGGCTACGTCCATGCTGCCGTAGGCGTCGTACAGGGATTTCAGCTCCTTCACGCTCTTCTTGTCGTCCAGGACCTTCGTCTCCTCCACAGTCCTGGGGTCACACCGTCACATAGCTGGTCAGTGTGGTGGGTGGGTGTGTGTGTGTGGGGAGGGAGGGGGTGGGGGGGCTGTGTGTGTGTGTGTGTGTGTGTGTGTGTGGAGGGTGGGGGTGTGGGTGGGGGCTGTGTGTGTGTGTGGATGGAGGGGGGGGGCTGTGTGTGTGTGGGGGGGGGGGGAGGGGGGGGGGGTGTGTGTGGGGGGAGGGCCCTGTGTGTGTGTGTGTGTGTGTCTGTGTGCGCATGACATGCTCTTCTTGTCGTCCAGGATCCTCGTCTCCTTCTCCAGACTCCTGAGGCCACCCCGTCACAAAGCAGGTCAGTAGAGTGGGTGGAGGGGGTGGGGGGGTGTGTGTTGGGGATGGGGGGGCTGTGTGTGTGTGTGTGTGTGTGTGTGTGTGTGTGTTTGTGGGGTGTGGGAGGGTGCGGGTATGTGTGGGCATGTGTGTGTGTGTGTGTGTGTGTGTGTGTGTGTGTGTGTGTGTGTGTGGAGGGAGGGGGATGTGTGTGGGGGCTGTGTGTGTGTGTGTGTGTGTGTGTCTGTGTGTGTGTGTGTGTGCGCATGACATGCTCTTCTTGTCGTCCAGGATCCTTGTCTCCTTCTCCAGACTCCTGGGACCACCCATCACAAAGCAGGTCAGTATGGTGGGTGGTGGGGGTGGGGGGTATGTGTGTGGGGGTTGGGGGGGCTGTGTGTGTGTGTGTGTGTGTGTGTGTGTGTGTGTGTGTGTGTGTGTGAGTGTGTGTGTGTGTGCTGCCTGCTCTTTCACCCACAATCACACTCAATTCGTTTCCATTCTTCAGTGAAAGGCAAGACAAAATTTAAAAAACAACAAGACGAAATTTAAAAAAAAACAAAAAAACATTTATCATCTATCCCTGATTACTAAAAGTATGATTAAAAGCTCGGCCTTCCTCTTTTACACCATCTCATTCCCATCTGCACAATACGGCTCTACCCAGCAATAATAAAATAATAATAATAATAATAATGGTATTTATATAGCGCTGAATCTTGTGCTGAGACAAATCAACGTGCTTTTGCACCAGTCATTCACACGCATGCAAAACTCTAAAACTGGAGAAACTGAAGACAAGGAAGTGGCAGGAAAAGGAGGCTATTTTGGGAAGAGGTGGGTTTTAAGGCCAGACTTGAAAGAGCTGAGTGCGGAGACCTGACGAAGCGAAAGAGGAAGTTCATTCCAATTGCATGGTCCAGAGACAGAGAAAGAACGGCGGCCAACAGGCAAGTGTTTGAATCTGGGTATGCGTAAACAGAGTGGATCCGAAGCCGATCGTAGTGAGTAAGATGGAGTGTAGAGGTGAAGGCAGCCACAAAGAGAGCAATCCAAGACAAATAACAAGAGTCACCCGTGCATGTCTCAACTACCCTTTTCAGTACTGTCATAACAGTCTTCAGAATTTTTCACTGGCTTTCAGTCTTCTTTGTTCATGGGCTGCAACCCCCATGTTCCCTTGTATGTACACACATGGGCTTTTACGTGTATGACCATTATTACACCGCCACGTAGGCAGCTATACTCCATTTTCGGGGGTACTGGCTTTCAGTAATTTATCACATTCTGTCAACTGCTTGATTGCTCTCTCTCTCTCTCTCTCTCTCTCTCCTTTTCCTCCCTTCCCCTCCCACCCCTACTCTCTTTCAAAAGAAAAACGCTTACCTTGCAGTATCTAGCAATTATTTTCTTGTTGGGAACAAAAGATTTTTTTTTTTTTTTAATCTTAGATTGCTGTGAAATCGGATTTTGGTAAAAAAAAAAAATTAAAAAAAAAAAAAAAACAGATTTCCATATTTTCCCTTCTTTCTTTTTCCTGGGACAAATATGGAAAAATGCATGGGGACGGGAGGGGTGGGGCAGGGAAGTGGGGAGGGGGGGGTGTGGGGGGTGCAGAAGTCTGAAATAATCTTATGATTCCAAGACACACAATTCAAACAGCTTAACAATTTGTTGTTAACAAGAGAGATAAAAGAAAACCACATATTATATGATAACTCCCCCCCCCCCCTCACTCTGCAATGAAGGCAACAGAAACAAAACACTTTCTCTTTCCTCCTGCAGGCAACCCACAGATCAGAGTAAACCATTTGTATTGATCAGCTTTCAGTCATAAACCGCATCCCGAATCATAATTATTACTATGTTCAAAAGAAAGCAATACAGTTTCAGTTTCTCAAGGAGGCGTCACTGCGTTCAGACAAATTCGTACACGCACCACATCTGCTAGACAGATGCCTGACAAGCAGTGCAACCCAACACGCTTCGTCAGGCCTTAAGTGCATGCATGTATATTTGTGTGCCTACCAGAGTGTATTCCTTCTTCAGAATTTTGCCAGAGGACAACACAGTCATTGCCATGGGTTCTTTTTCAGTGCACCAAAACGCATGCTGTACACAGGACCTGTCACCTTGGTTTATTGCCTCATCCGAAAGACTAGACGCTCACTTTGATTTCCCAGTCAAACTTGGGAGAAAAGGGCACGAGAGCGGGATTCGAACCCGTACCCTCGTGGACTGTGTATTGGCAGATAAGTGTCTAACCAATTCTGGCACCTTCCTCCCCAAGAATTCAGGATCATGAGGAGGAATGAAACCAGCGCCCTGAGACTTAAATCCCTTTGCATCCTGGGGGTCCAGTGGTCGAGACAAACAATGTGATCTGCAGGGTCTCCTCTGGTGTGTCGCCTCCTGGCGACCTAACATCGATGGTTCCCTGTGGACTGCCGACGCTGGAACTGCGACGGATGAACCCGGGTGTGGCAGTGTATGGGGGAATCTAAATGAGCGGCGTGGGAGTAATGCCACTGAAACAGTGCAGATGATGGGGGAGCAAAAAAACAAAACAAAAAACAAAAAAAAACCACTGTGATCTGCCTGCCTCAGACAGGATAGGGTGTCATGCTATGTCTCAAGGCTAGACAACATGTTTTCCACCTTCCTCACCAATTCCCCCTAAAACCCATTCCAGGCGAATCGCCCTCATCGGGGTCCTACTGTTCTCAACCATTTCAGACGAGCGGCCCTGATATGGGCCTCAGATAGTTTTGAATTTTCGGAGTGCTACCTAATTTCCATAATGACCTTATGAGCACCTTTCCACTCTCCACTGCAAATTTCAAACAGAAAACATGGATACTTTCATCATCTCACTGCATGACAGCATGAGAAGCGAGGAAGTTTTATATTGTGTTCCCAACTAAGACATTATGTTACTGATCAGTTTGGAAGTTTTCAGTTTTGGTGATTTCATTTTCTTACCCATATAAATGGGTTGTCTGTGGGAAAAGTCAGGGGAGCTAACTAGCGGTATGAGTGAGTAAAACTGGCCGCAGCACTGCCGTTTTGTTTCATGGGCCTACTTTGTGACTCGGAATGAGACATGCACATGTACTTTAAATACTTTCAAGGTCACTGAACCCCCCCAAAAAAAGAAACAGGCAAGCCCAAACAGATGTTTCATTCATTTGCAAGAACAATGTAAGCAACAACAAAGAAATATATAACAAGATAAACATATCATACAACGATGAAAGGAACTGTTCAAAATGGTAAAACAGCCCATCAGATATAAGAGATTCATAACAATGTATTCATGGAAAATCTGTTCAAATAGTAAAAGATTCGCGACGATCGAAATTATGAACAATCTATTTAGTGTGGAGTGATGGCCTGTGTGGAGTGATGGCCTAGAGGTAGCGCATTCACCTAGGAAGCAAGAGAATATGACCACATTGGTTCGAATCATGGCTCAGCCGCTGATATTTTCTCCCCCTCCACTAGACCTTGAGTAGTGGTCTGGACACTAGTCATTCAGATGAGACGATAAACCAAGGTTCCCATGTGAAGCCTGCACTAAGCGCATGTTAAAGAACCCACGGCAACAAAAGGGTTGTTCCTGGCAAATTTAAGTAGAAAAATCCACTTCGATAGGAAAAACAAAACTGCACACAGGAAAACAAAATTTAAAATGGGTGGCGCTGAAGTGTAGTGAAGCGCTCTCCCTGGGGAGAGCAGCCTGAATTTCACACAGAGAAATCTGTTGTGATAAAAAGAGAAATACAAATACAAAATGTAAAACAGCCCGTCAGACATGGGAGAGATTCGCTACCATCTTAACCTGTTGCGTGCCTGAAGATGTGAGACTTACATCCCTTTTGCTGCACTGTTAAACGCTGTATCACTCACGTCCAATTTTCATCAGCAAGGTATGTAAACGGAAATGACCTACTTTGTTTCTCCCTGTCTTCAAGAATGGCTGAAGATTATTTACATCCCTTGGACTTGTATGGCCTGCTCTATACGACATGGACAGCAAGGCAGCAGGAAATTCCAGTCACTCGCATACATGGCTGGTCAAACTGGTGTTGACTGGCAAAGATCAATCTGGGCTCATTTTATGATGGTTTACAGCCTTACAAATGGCTCAGGAAACACTGAAAGATATGGGCAGTGGGGAAAGAAAACCTGTGCAGTGGTGAG
>NC_134909.1:7333190-7358190 GCF_041734735.1 Babylonia areolata
GTGTGTGTGTGTGTGTGTGTGTGTGTGTGTGTGTGTGTGTGTGTGTGGTGTGTGCGTGCATGTGCGTGTGTGTGTGTATTGTGTGAGTGGTATTTCGTAGCCCAGTGCCTAAAGTGTCTGATACTTACCACTTTCACACTTTAGTGACAGGGACATCTTGGCTTTGATGGTTTGTTTCCAGTGTGTTGTAGATGTTGGAGAGTAGTACGTTTGTAAGGTGCAGTGAATTTGTGTAGTGCATAGTGAATGTGTGTGTGTGTGTGTGTGTGTGTGTGTGTGTTCGCGCATGCGTCTGTGTGTGTGAGTGTGTGTAGTGTGTAGTATGTACGTGTGTGCATGCGTATACACATGTGTGTGTGCCTGCGCCCGTAAACTAAAATGAATGCATCTAACAAAGTGCATGAAAGCAAAAAAAAATTGTTTGTTCACACACACACACACAAACACGATGACAAAAAACAACAAGAAAGCAAAACAAAACAAAAAACCCTGTCCCAGGTAAGCCAAACATATATACAGAAAACAACAATAAAACAAAACAAAACCCAGGCCCAAGGCAAGCCACACACACACACACACACACATGGAAAACAACAAGAGAAAAAACAAATCCCAAATAAGCAGCAGTTACCTGAATGAAGCCACTGCCCAGGTGAGGCAGCAGGTCTTTGACGGCACAGATCAGAGAGTCCAACTCCACACCAGTCACCACAGGGGCCTCTGCCCCCTGCCCACAGACACTGGACACTGACACTGTCGCTTGTCGTATAATGTTTGAAGTATTGTTGTTATAACATTGATATTTTATCATTGCCTCTGCCCCCTGCCTGTGGTATACCGTTTGAAGTGTTGTTGTTATAACATTGATATTTTATTATTGCCTCTGCCCCCTGTCCACAGACATTGGACACTGACACTGTCGCTTGTGGTATATTGCTGGAAGTATTGTTGTTATCATTATTGATATTTTATTATTGCCTCTGCCCCCTGTCCACAGACATTGGAGACTGACACTGTCGCTTGTGGTATATCGGTAAGTATTGTTGTTATTATTACTGATATTTTATCATTGCCTCTGCCCCCTGCCTGTGGTATATCCCTGGAAGTATTGTTGTTATTATTACTGATATTTTATCACTGCCTCTGCCCCCTGTCTGTGGTATACCGTTTGAAGTATTGTTGTTATTATTATTGATATTTTATTATTGCCTCTGCCCCCTGCCTGTGGTATATCGCTGGAAGTATTGTTGTTATTATTATTGATATTTTATTACTGCCTCTGCCCCCTGCCTGTGGTATATCGGTAAGTATTGTTGTTATTATTACTGATATTTTATCATTGCCTCTGCCCCCTGCCTGCGGTATACCATTTGAAGTGTTGTTGTTATTATTATTGATATTTCATTATTGCCTCTGCCCCATGCCCACAGACATTGGGCACTGACACTGTCGCTTGTGGTATATCGCTGGAAGTATTATTGTTATTATATTGATATTTAATTATTGCCTCTGCCCCGTGCCCAGACATTGGGCACTGACACTGTCGTTTGTGGTATATCAGTATGATTTGTTATTATTATTGATATTTTATTATTGCCTCTGCCCCCTGCCCACAGACATTGGACACTGACACTGTCGCTTGTCGTATAATGTTTGAAGTATTGTTGTTATAACATTGATATTTTATCATTGCCTCTGCCCCCTGCCTGTGGTATACCGTTTGAAGTGGTGTTGTTATAACATTGATATTTTATCATTGCCTCTGCCCCCTGCCTGCGGTATACCATTTGAAGTGTTGTTGTTATTATTATTGATATTTCATTATTGCCTCTGCCCCATGCCCACAGACATTGGACATTGACACTGTCGCTTGTGGTATATCGCTGGAAGTATTGTTGTTATCATTATTGATATTTTATTACTGCCTCTGCCCCGTGTCCACAGACATTGGAGACTGACATTGTCGCTTGTGGTATATCGCTGGAAGTATTGTTGTTATCATTATTGATATTTTATTATTGCCTCTGCCCCCTGTCCACAGACATTGGACACTGACACTGTCGCTTGTGGTATATCGCTGGAAGTATTGTTGTTATCATTATTGATATTTTATTATTGCCTCTGCCCCGTGCCCACAGACATTGGAGACTGACATTGTCGCTTGTGGTATATCGCTGGAAGTATTGTTGTTATTATTACTGATATTTTATCATTGCCTCTGCCCCCTGCCTGTGGTATATCCCTGGAAGTATTGTTGTTATTATTATTGATATTTTATTACTGCCTCTGCCCCCTGCCTGTGGTATATCGCTGGAAGTATTGTTGTTATTATTATTGATATTTTATTACTGCCTCTGCCCCCTGCCTGTGGTATATCGCTGGAAGTATTGTTGTTATTATTACTGATATTTTATCATTGCCTCTGCCCCCTGCCTGTGGTATATCCCTGGAAGTATTGTTGTTATTATTATTGATATTTTATTACTGCCTCTGCCCCCTCCCTGTGGTATATCGGTAAGTATTGTTGTTATTATTACTGATATTTTATCATTGCCTCTGCCCCCTGTCTGTGGTATACCGTTCAAAGTATTGTTGTTATTATTACTGATATTTTATTATTGCCTCTGCCCCCTGTCCACAGACCTCAGACACTGATACTGTCGAATGTGATATATAGTTTTTAGTATCATCATCATCGATATTTTAATGTTGCCTCCGATTCCTGCACACAGGCACCGGACATTCATTGACACTGTTGCTTACAGGATATGACCTGTTCTTATCATCAATATTTCATCGCTGCCTTCGACCACAGCCTATGGTCATCGGACATTAACACTGTCGCTTGTGGTATATAGTTTTAAGTCGTTGATTGTTTACTGTTGCCGACAGGCCAGCCAACCACATGGGACCACATCAGAACTGTCAATGACACTGTCGCTTATGGTATGTAAATGACAGGCGCAATAGCCGAATGGCTAAAGTGTTAGACTTTCAATCTGAGGGTCCCGGGTTCGAATCTTGGTAACGGAGCCTGGTGGGTAAAAGGGTGGGGATTTTTCCGATCTCCCAGGTCAACATATGTGCAGACCTACTAGTGCCTGAACCCCCTTCATGTGTATATGCAAGCAGAAGATCAAATACACACGTTAAAGATCCTGTAATCCATGTCAGCATTCGGTGGATTATGTAAACAAGAACATACCCAGCATGCACACCCCCGAAAACGGAGTATGGCTGCCTACATGGCAGGGTAAAAACGGTCATACACATAAAAGTCCACTCATGTACATACGAGTGAACGTGGGGGCTGCAGCCCAACGAATGCAGAAGAAGGAGAAGGTATATAAATTGTTTTAATCATCGATATTTCATCATTGCCTCCACCCCTACCAACAGACATTGACACTGTCGCTTACGGTATATACTTTTAAGTATTGTTCTTATCATCAATATTTCATAATTGCCTTCGACCACCGCCCACAGTCATTGTGCATTGACACTGTAGCTTATGTCATTTATCATTTATTCTTGGTGATAGTCCAGCCGGCCACACAGTGCCATATCAGGACTGTCAAACCATACAAATTCCCAACCGCGTCAACACTACATGTCACATACACAAAAGAAAACCATTAAGATAAGACTACAAAACACAGTTCATGACATATTCTCCAAACCATTTAGCTCCTTTGGACATATATAATTAGGCCATGCTGAAGACGACAGCCATTTAGCTTAATTTATTACAAAAAAAATTGTAAAAAAAGGAAAAAAAAACCAGTACTTCAAAGCCAAAGTATCCATTAAAACAGCCATATAGGCAAATGATACTGCAGAATGAACTGCTAGTGCCCATCCTAACTACCTAATCATCAGAGCAAACCAGCACAGATAGTTCACAATAGACAGCAGAAAAGCAACAACAACAAAAAAGTGTCAAGGCTTGCTTGAAAAAAGAAAGGGGAATGGACTGGGAAGGCAGAAAAAGGAGACAACAGTGAAGGAAGAAAAAAAGGCAGAAACAAAGAGAGCAATGGATAAGAAATTTCTATCACAGAATTTCCAGAAGGCGAGAACACTTTTTTTTACTGAAAGATCCCCAGCATACCCATGGGGGATAGTTTTAAATGATGATGGAGTCTCCCATCGGACCAACGGATGAGTAGGCAGGCAAGCTTATCTGTCAGTGTGTGTCCTCATATCGTTCTCACATCAGCCTGGTTGCCTGACCAGCACAGGTGACTTTTTTTTTTTTTAGTGAAGATGAGTTGTGCAGTCCCTTCCCCACTCTCTCGCCTACCGACGCTCAGAGTCTACATGTGTAGATACTGCCACGTGTAGAACGGCCTCAGCAGGTGCAGGTTTTTTCTTCGGAGTTCTGTCTCCTAGGAGTACTTCCAGCCAGCTCCCCCTGCCCTTTGGTCATCCTCTTCCGCCTTCACAGCCATTGAGAAAGGTTTCCTCCTCCGCCTGGTCCATCGTTGGGAGTTTTAAGTGGTGGTGGTGTGTCCATCGAGATCGATGATGACCATCGTTGTCATCCAGCTGGGGGATGGGGGGAGGGTGGTGGTGGGGTGGGGGGGAGGATGCTCATGAATCTATCTGTGAATGCGCAGATGGCTGAATAGTCCAATCTGCGCACAAAATGTTCGCTGACAGTTGGGGCAAAGACAAAGACAGGCATACCATTGTCAGGGAGCTTGTTTGCCCGTGACTTTCTGGCCTGCCTCTTCTGAACAGCTGTTGGGAGTTTTAAGTAGTGTCATGCTTATCATTGATACAAATAGTGACAAACTGCAAGCATACACATGCTAACAGTAACACACTCTCACTCTCTCTCACACACACACACTTATATACATCACAATAATTAGGCAGTTTGTTATCGTAACTCATTATCATCATTATTGACATTATTCTTCCCATGCCATTTCATAGCTGCCTTCTTTAGTTTCAGGGCAGCTGGGTGGAGGGGCATCGCTTTTACATCCGCTTCTTCTTTTCATTTACCCTGTTATTTTTCTTCTGCTGTTCTTCTGCCGTTCCTTTCGTTCTTTCATCTTCTTCCCATTATTATCATTACTATTATTACTATTTTTATTATCATTAGGTCCCCATTCAGCAAAAACGAGAAGACCCATCCACGAAAAGCCTGGCGCACCAACCTGCTTCCCACAGAAACCCTTGCCAGCGGTGAGAGCCATGCCTACAATACAGGCTCTGCACCTGGCCTTCCAAACCCAATATGGTACTTACTGTTCATAAAAAAAATAAATAAATAAATAATCAAAAAAATGTATAAAAAGATACATATACATATGAATAATTTTCAAAATAATATGATAACACGAACAAATAAATGATAATAACCACAAGAACTTCAACACACACACACACACCCTGACTCGGTCAGCCACAGAAGACTCGCTCGCAGCGCCAATTGCATGCAGTGGAGCAACAGCAGCAGAGGAAGACTGGGGCGCAAAGGTGGACAACGTCATTGTCTCCGCTGCTGCAGCCGCTGCGGCAGTGGAGGAGAGCGCGGAGGCCGGGCAGGGGGAGCCGTCAGGGCTGGTGCGCCCCCCGGTGTTCATGTTGCCCGTGGGCTTCTTCCGCCGGCCGTGGGCGGTGAACGCTGCGTTGATGGCCTCCGAGATGTAGCGGTAGTGGGCCTCGTCTCTGGACTGGGATAAGGGCTTCGGTTCTGTGGTTGGTGGTGGTGTTTTTCTATTGCTATTTCTTTATCTCCTTTTTTTTTTTTTTTTTGGTTGTTGTTTTCTATGTCTAATTCTTTTCTTTTTTTTTTCTAATCATTTTTCTTTTCTTTTTTCATTTCTTTCTTCTCATCAGTTTGATTGTCTGATCAAGGTAATCTAACTTAGGCATGGATAAGCTTTCATTTCGTTTCAGCACCCCCCCCCCCCCCCCCCCCCCCACCCCCACACACACACACACAAGGACTGTCTTCACCACCACTGAGGGGAACCGCACAAGCAGACACACAGTGGAGTCAGGGGCAACAGTGGAGATGGAAAGCGGGAAGGGGTTGGGGGTGGTTGGAGATGGTTGAGAGAGAAAAAGAAGGAAGCTAATGGTGGAGTGTGGGGAGCTGTGGGTGGAGAAGGCACCGAATGAAACTGCCAGATAAACCCTTACATTGATGGTTCTTTTCTTCCTGTAGGATTAAGGACCATTCTTGTGTGACAAAAAAAAAAAAAAAAAAAAAAAAAAAAAGCCCACTTGAAAACAAAGGTTAGACCATAACTGTGTTGTGTGGGGAGGAGGGGGTGGAGGGGGGTGTGGGGGTAAGTTGGTGCCGTTGTCCTGTGTGTGTGCAGAATCAGAGCCACCACCGCCAAAAAACACCACCAAAGAGACTCCTTTGCAATATGCATACGGACTTAAATGAACACACACACAAAAATTGTAAACAAAATGAACTTAAAAATAATAATAATAATAATAATAAATAAATAAAAAACTATATATATATATATATATATGCATTAAAAAAGGAACAGCAAAAAAAAAGCCCCCAAAACACACCAACAACACAACCCAAATGACTAAATAAAAACTACAACCACTTTCAACAGCTGCCACCTAGTCAGGGTGAGTATAGAGGTACATAATTATGCCCTTTTCTTTTCCATCCTCCTTCACAACATGTATGCAAACTCAAATTAACACACACACACACACACACACACACACACACACAGAGTTGTAAATAAAAGGATTTTTTTTTTTTTTTTTTTTAAACAACAACCAGGCATGAAAGAATGAATAGTCAACAACAACAACAAAAAAAAAAAAGAAAAAAAAAGAGCTCCCCAAACACAACAACGCAACCCAGATGACTAAATACAACCTACAACCACTTTTGACAGCTGCTACAGCCGAGTGGTTTCAAACCAAAAAAGGTTCATAGTTCAACCCTGTGCAGTATCTGATGTCTTATAACCAGAGACCCATTCTCAACTGATTAAACACACCACACCCCCCAAAATAAAATGATAATAATAATAATTAATTAATTAATTTTGAAAGTTTATAAATAATAAAAACAGATAAAATAATACAAATGATAAATTCAGGTTTCCCAGATAACTGGAATTCACCTTATGACCAGATTTTGTTTAGCAATCAAAGCATCAAATTTCAAAATACCCATATCAAATATCAAATAACCATATTCCGTTAAAAAAAAAAAAAAAATAAAAAAAGAGAGAGAGATAAGAAGTAATTTTTTTTTTAAATAAAAGAAAGATGAGTGAAAAACAAGAAGAGTAAATATGTATGCACTAGCTTGTGTTGCAGTCTGCACTCATTTCAGTTCTGGCCTTAAACTTAAAGCTTATCTCTTTCCATCTCTTTCAATTCTGGCCTTGTAACATCTTTCCATCTCTTTCAATTCTGGCCTGATAACCTATCTCTTTCCATCTCTTTCAATTCTGGCCTTATGACCTATCTCTTTCCCGAACAGTTCCCCATCCACACCACATCCCCACCCTCCCCCTAACAAAGGTCTACTGTCTATCTATCTACAGGGAGATCTATGCATAGAGCTTGGTCTTCGACCGAGGACAGGCGCTATGTAAGTATCCATATCAATCAATCAATCTACATGTGTTTATCTTCTTCTTCTGCGTTCATGGGCTGCAACTTGTATGTACATGAGTGGGCTTTTACGTGCATGAGCGTTTTTACCCCGTCTTGTAGGCAGCCATACTCCGCTTGTGGGAAAGGGGTTGGGGGGATGCATGCTGGATATGTTCTTGTTTCCATAAGCCACCGAACACTGACATGGATTAGAGGATCTTTAACGTGCATATTTGATCTTCTGCTTGCGTATACTAACGAAGGGGGTTTAGGCACTAGCAGGTCTGGACCTTGGAGATCGGAAAAGTCTCCACCCTTTACCCACCAGGCGCCGTTACCGGATTCGAACCCGGGACCTTCAGACTGAAAGCCCAGTGCTTTAACCACTCTGCTATTGCGCACATCACATTTGTTTAAAACTTCAGCCTTCACCATCCCTTTGAATCATCACAGTACAGCATGTGTGTGAATGACATTTTAAATGATTTACCTCTGCACAAGACTCTTCTTCTTTGATTGATTGATTGATATGGATACTTATATACTGCCTATCCTCGGTCGGAGACCAAGCTCTGAGCGCTTTGTAAACACAGGGTCATTTACACAACAGCTGCCTACCTGGGTACAGCCAACTGACGGCTGCCACTGGGCGCTCATAATTCGTTTCCTGTGCCATTCAATCAGATTTCAGGCACGCACACATACGCACTCAGACAAACATGTAATATTTAACATTTTATGTGCATGACCGTTTTGTTTATCTATCCCACCATGAAGGCAGCCATACTCCGTTTTCAGGGGTATGCATGCTGGGTATGTTCTTGTTTCCATAACCCACTGAACACTGACGTGGATTACAGGATCTTTAAAGCGTGTATTTGATCTTCTGTGTGCGTATACACACAAAGGGGGTTCAGGCACTGGCAGGTCTGCACAAATGTTGACCTGGGAAATCAAAAAAATCTCCACCCTTTACCCACCAGGCGCCACTGTCCTGTAGTCTAAAAATGGCATAGGCACCACTGAGATTCAAGTCACAGGATTCAAGCTGTATGAATACTTTAGCATCATCAGGAGTAGTAGTATAGGTAGTATTAGCATTATCATTCTTATCATCGCAAATACTATTATTACTATTATCATCAGTACTATCATTATCATTATTATCATTCGTACTAGCAGTGGTAGCAGTGGTATCAATATCATTACTATCATTGATACTTCTATTATCATTATCATATTTGCAAAGAGTTGTATTATCAATGGTTCCTCTATTGCAATGGGAAATCATTTACAGCTCAGTCTTTTGTGAAGGACCATGACTCAAAAACTAGGAGGCAAAATTGCACTGACTCTTAGTACTGCAGCCTTGATGGCTAGTCGGCCTTCGGGAACCATCCCAATGCAGACTGTCCTAAAACGTCTAACGCCTAAAACTCTCTTGGCTGAGAGAGTGGGGATGTAACTTGGGCAAGACACTCTCCACCATAATCAAATTCTAGCCCAGATAGTCAGGACAACAGTTAACAGTTACCTCCTCTGCTGTCCTGATGGTCATAGTCAAACACAACTGACTATCATTTATTATTATTATTATGATCATCACTAGTACTATGATAATTATCATCATTATTACTTTTATCATTATCATCATCAGTATCATTTCTGTTACTATTATTACTATTACAATTATTAACATCATCATCACCACCATCATTATCATTATTAATGCCATCATTGTTATCATTCATTACTGCACGTCAGAGCCCTCTGAAAGACTGGCAGAAGAGAAAGGATACACATCCGCAGCCTGTGACAGAATGTCCATGTCATCCTGGAAACTGAACTGTCCCTCGTAGTCTGCCAAAAACCTGAACAAAAATGGCAGGCAAAGCCATAAACAAAATGTGAACCAAAGCACTTCAGCTAGCGTGCACAAACGCACAAACACACATACACAATCACTCACACACACACACATACACACACAAAATCACATTTAAGCTTTTTTACATGTACATGTGTATGCATACACACACACACCCACACCCACACACACAAAGCACACACACACACTCACACACACACACAAACTGCTCGGGATTATTCCTAAAGAAAATAAACAGCACAGACTGACCAAACAAAATATACAGACCAGCAGAAGTTACACGTTTTCTTCTTCTCCACTGATGGACTGCAGCTCTCACATACAGCCTTTTCTGCTGATTTTAGTCCATCTAAAATTTAACCCTTTCGCTGCCAGGAAAATAAAATTTAATTGAAATCTATTTGCCAGGGTTTTTTTATAAAAAACGGGTATAAATTTTCCAAAAATTCTGTGCTCTTTGTTATTGGAGAAAGACCCATAAAAGTATATATTTTCTGAAAGGTAAATGAATAAAGAATACAAAACACATGCTGTTTTCCCATTTTATATATATTTTAGTGACATGCTATTGTTTTGAAATCAGTGTTTTGTTTTTTGTCACATTTTCAACTTGTTCATAACAAACATTAGTCAGGTAATTTGCACAAAAACATCATATTTTCTGGACAAATAGATATCTGCAAACACAAAATCATACTAGAACAGCCACAATATATATATATATATATATTTTTTTTTTTTAAGAGATAGATACACAATACATTGTGACTTCTCCAAGTGATAAGATGGATGTGAGGCCACGCCCCCTCAGTCTCCACCCCTCTCCTCTTCACCCCTCTCACATGGTCACTTGATTCAGTTCTCATCAGACCGCGTTGGCTGCATGCCAAGAATACTGCTCTGCTGCTAATTCGGTTGTTCTGTCGACTGCTAACATCTGTACAGCCGGCATCACTCACTGATAGTCGCAACTTGGCCACTCTCTTGATTGCTCCCTTTATTTTCTATCAGATTGTCCTATAAATGTTCATCACTATCTTCTCCTTCGAATTAATGCTTCAATTCTTTCTGAGCATCAGCTAAAGAAAGAAATCTTGGTTGATTTAGTTCGTCACGATCGCATGTCTTGAGCACGGCGTCAGTCCGACATTTTGTTGAGCGAGCAAGGAGAGAAGTCCGGCAAACACTGGGACAGTGACCCAACCAAAACGTTCAAATAAATGACTGCTTCATGACATAGATGGGGTTTCTAGCTATGAATAGAATCTAGAGAGATTCCCCAGACTAAAGCTACCACATTTTTGTCAACGAAGTGAATGCAAACCAGGGAAAAGTCAGAATATTTCGATGACGAGTTATCTCGTCATGCAGGCAGCCTAGGGGTTAAGGCAGGGTATATTTCCAAACTTGAACAGTCAGCCACATAAAATCTCATTTCAATGGGTGAACATGTGACAAACCTGAAGGCAAGTTTACATTTGACATGGTAGGGACCTGCAGGTACAATTTTCCTTGAAGGTTAAGTTGTCTTCATATTCAAGACAAACGTGGTGCACCACTCAGGCAGCTAAGCCATCGTCTATAATTAACAACGCCACCCGACTTACCCCCACCCCCTCCTCCCCACACAACACAGCTGTGTTCTAACCTTGGTTTTCAAGTGTTTCTTTTTTTTTTTCTTTCTTTTTTTTTTCAGACAAGAATGGTCCCTAATCCCACAGGAAGAAAAAACCCTTCAATGTAAGGGTTTATCTGGCAGTTTCATCCACACATACCAAACGCAAAAGTAAGTTAACAAAAAATAAATAAAACAGAACAAAACCTGAATTAATTCTCAGTGTGATGACGCTTTTGGCAGCAGGTATAAACAAATTTTCCAAACATTTGTACTTTTTTTGTCTTCTACTTACATTTCCAGGATAGAAAAATTGTGTGAGCTGTCACTGAGTGGTTGTCTGTTGTGTGAAATTTCAATGTCTAGAAACAGGCCAATTGTTGTCCGGTTGTCGCATTCTAGTTGTGTTTGGGGTACTTGTGTTTTGCGTACAGATAAGGTGCTAGTAACTGGCAAGGCACAGTGGTCGTAATTCAGTAGAAGAGGTTTGGTTGGACTTGTAGGCTGGAAAAAATGGTTCATTATTTTGCTTTCTGTATGAGTGTATCTATTTATTTATTTGTTTTCTTTTTTCTTCATTTTCTTTCTTTCTTTTTTCTTTCTTTTTTAAAGTCAGCTGTTTTATAAAAACAAATGTCATTAAACAAATACATAAATAAATGTACCAAGACTGGTCACCATCAACAAATGTTACTTTCCTGGTGGACAACAAGACATTTCCAAACATGTGAAGTGATGGCCTGGAGGTGAAATGTCCACCTAGGAAGCCAGAGAATCTGAGCGCTCTGGTTCGAATCACGGCTCAGCCGCCAATATTTTCTCCCCTTCCACTAGACCCTGAGTGGTGGTCTGGACGCTAATCATTCGGATGAGACGATAAACCGAGGTCCCATGTGCAACATGCACTTAGCGCACATAAAAGAACCACGGCAACAAAAGGGATGTTCCTGGCAAAATTCTGTAGAAAAGCCCACTTCGATAGGAAAAACAAATAAAAAAAACTGCACGCAGGAAAAAATACAAAACAATGGGTGGTGCTGTAGTGTAGCAATGCGCTCTCTGTGGGGAGAGCAGCCCAAATTTCACACAGAGAAATCTGTTGTGATAAAAAGAAATACAAATACAAAAATACAAATTCTGCAGCGACTACCGAAGTCTGCCCAGGCAATCACAAAAGCAAACCGACAGCCTTCTGCAGAAGATCTAACTCCATCGGAAACAAGTCTGGCTGAACTCAAGGCAAAATACAACCTTTTCTTCACGGCTCCTGACGAAGTGACTGAGGCACTCATGTAGATTTTTTGTTCTAGACTTCTTTGCATATGGGTCGGTGGCCTTGCAGTTAAATTCTGAATTCCCTCTCCTTCCCGGTCGCACTCTCTTTATGTCTTGCGTGCGTGCGTGCGTGCGTGTGTGTGTAGCTTATACTGAGGCATGCACACTTAGAAATGGTATTTGTTGAAAAACTACAGTGCCAGTTAAGTACTTCTGACAGAAGTCCCAAATTTACCGAAAATTGGCATTTGTGGGGTTGAAAACTACTGAAGGACATTTTTTGTGGACAGACAGGTCTGTAACAATGGTGAAAAGATAAAGACTGCTGTGTTCATGGTGTGGTTTGAATGGACTCTGGATGACTACTGCACAGTGTGAATAAATCCACCTTACTTTCCTCAGTATTTTATCCCCCTCCACTAGACCTTGAGAGGTGGTCTGGGCGCTAGTCATTCAGACGAGAGGACAAACCGAGGTCCTGTGTGCAGCATGCACTTGAGGCATGCATTGGATGTAAAAGATCCCACAACAACAAAAGGGTTGTCTCTGGCAAGAGTCTGTAGAAAAATTCAGTTTTGATGACGCTTGTAGACAGAGAAGAAGTGTAGCTCAGCACTGTAGCGATGTGCTCACTCCAGGGAGAGCAGTCTGAATTTCACACAGAGAAATCTGTTTTAACAAAATGTAACTAACACATCGCAATACAATAATCATTTGTATTTATAGTTCTCTTTTCATCACAACAGATTTCTCTGTGTGAAATTCAGGCTGCTCTCCCCTGGAACAGGATGTCGGTACACTACAGTGCTACCCCCACGCACCCTTTTTTTTTTTTCCTTTTTTTTTGATACAAAAAACAAATAAAACTGCACGCAGGAGAAAATATAAAAACAAATGGGTGTGGTGTAAGCGTATATGGATTGGCCCACATGCCATGACGCCTCCTAGAAAACTGAGACTGAAACTGCTGTTGTAAATTCTCAGATGCGGTGTAGCATGTATGGATTGGCCTGCACGCTACTGAAACAGAACTGCTGTTGTTATTCCTCACCTTTTCTCTCCCAGAACTGCAGACATGACTCCCAGGAACTCCTCAATGTACTGGCTGTTCTTGCTGGTGTCTTCACTGCTGTACACACACACACACATAACATGCACACACAAACACAAAATATGCACACACACAAACACACAACAAGTACAAACATAGACACACACACACACTCACACACACCATGCACCAATACAGACACAGACACATACATACACACAACATGCACCAACACACACACACACAACATGCACCAACACAGACACATACACAATCACACACAGACACCAACACAGACACCCACCCACACCCACAAGCACACACAGACACACACACACACAACATACACACACACACACAACACACATACATACACAACACACACACACACACAACATGCACACACACGCACATGCACACACACCACACATACACACACTGATTGATTTGAACAGCAGGAATATGACAAGTGATGACATAACAAGAAACCTGAAATACAATCATAAAAGTAAATTATCATATCCATATAAATCCATAATGTAAATGCTGCATTCATCTAAATCCATGACTTTAAATATCAACACGTGCTAAAGCCAGGAATATAAATGCTAACTCACCTAACTGTGTATGTGTGTGTGTGTGTGTGTGTGTGTGTGTGTGTGTGTGTGTGTCTGGGGGGGTGAGAGACAGAGAGAGAGAGAGAGAGTTTGTGTGTGTGTGTGTGTGTGTGTGTGTGCACGCACGCGCATGTGTGTGTGTATGTGTGTGCGTGCAGTGCGTGCATGTGTGAGTATGCACAAGTTTTTATATTGATATGCACTTGTATGTATCCTAATTTATACTGCATCTGTGTTTGTGTATGATTTTCGATTTCTGTTCGTACCTTGTTATGTACTATCCCCCCCAATATTCCTTGTGACCCCGGTACACTTGGTAATAAAGACATATTCTATTCTATTCTTCTAAATCCATGAATATAAAAGCTAACTCACCAAAGTCCATGAATAAAAATGTTTATTCATCTACTGCAGAACCCGGACTATAAACTGCAATTTTTCCCCTCAACTTTAACCCCTATGGCTAAAACAATGATTGCCGCTTGTTTGTGGATTTTCCCAATGCCAAGTTTAGCAGCATTCTCAAATCTATTTGTTCCCACAGTCTCCAGTCCATCCTTAGCCGCAACAGTGTTAACTGTTCACGTTTTTTAATCCAAATTTTCAGACACTGAAACATGCTAAATCCATGACTTCACTTTCAGTTTCAGTAGCTCAAGGAGGCGTCACTGCGTTTGGACAAATCCATATACGCTACACCACATCTGCCAAGCAGATGCCTGACCAGCAGCGTAACCCAACGCGCTTAGTCAGGCCTTGAGAAAAAAAAAAGAAAGAAAAAAAAGGTGAATAAATAATAGATAAGCTTACATAAATAAATAAATAAATAATAATTATGATATAAAAAAGGTAGTAGTAATGATAATAATAATAAAATAATAATAATAATAATAAATAAATAAATAAATAAGACAACAATAATGATAAATAAGCAAATAAATGTAAAACATGAAGACACACATTCACACATACACCCACACATGCATAACAGATATGCACCAAACATGCAGTTTCACAGAATCCATGACTACATATGTTAATTCATCTAAATCCAAGAATATAAAAGCTAATTCATCCAAGAACATACAGACTACATTTTACTTTTATTTGCCATTCTGAGACCATCAAGTAGAAAGCTTCAATAGCTGGGGCTTTAAATGCAAACAAAAACCACTGAGGAATGATGCTGGAAAAAAAAAAAATAAATAAATAGAAAGGAAATTTTCTGTCTAAAATTACGTTTAAATACCATACTTACCGTGACCCAACTAGTGCTGACTCCGGCAGGGGTCTGACATTCCTGCCTGTGCAAATTACTATCCGCCTATGCGGAGAAAACGAAACTACGGCCGATAACCTCACGGAAGTAGGTAACCTCCCCTTTGTCCCGCTGGGTAGCGCCCTCTTTTGACGGCAGTCATTATGACTCCTGTCCTGTGCTCTCCATACGGCTAAGTTTTTTCGTATTTTCTGTCTGTCTGTCGATTCTCTGGCGTTCTTGTTTTTTTGTCAAATTTTGTCTCAAACCAGGTCACATAATTATATGGTTCGATTGGGATATCGGGCTAAAATTAAGGCGCGAAGAATAAAAAATACAACCCCAAAAAAGCCAGGCTTCATGACAACACCACCTACTTTAAAAACCAGTTGGTAGAGAGTTTATAAAGCTGTTTGTAATACTGGAAAGTTTGCAGCCAGGCTTTTCAGGGCCCTATAACCAAACTGAATGTTTCACTACCGAAACAAAGTAAAAAATAAAATAAAGACAAGAGAGGCAAGGCCTTCAAGACTCACTTGTGCTAGTTGTAACAAAAAATGATAATAATGACTCCTCTTGTTGTTGTGTCAGAATAAGAGGTCAAAGTGCCAAGTTTAGAGAATATTAAAAATATAAATATAACAGTACATGCAGTTTGCATATAATTAGGCTTCTTTTTTTATTTTTTGTGCCCATCTCAGAGGTGCAATATTGTTTTAAACAAGATGACTGGAAAGAACTGAATTTTTCCTATTTTTATGCCAAATTTGGTGTCAACTGACAAAAGTATTTGCAGAGAAAATGTCAATGTTAAAGTTTACCACGGACACACAGACACACGGACACACACACACAGACAACCGAACACCGTGTTAAAACATAGACTCACTTTGTTTACACAAGTGAGTCAAAAAGGGGGTGTAGGGGGATGGGGGGGAGGTCGTTAAATAAATATACAAGAACAAAAAAATCACTAAAATGCCAATATGGAAATATGTGTATTATGAGAATCCTTACCAATGAACTCTGCTTATATCACAGATTGACATAAATTTACAATTGGGCCAAAAGCAAAGTGAGAGCGGTATATATATATATTTTCAGTGGTTTCTCCATTGCAGTGGGAAATCATTTACACTTTACAGCTTCATCTTTAGCGAAGGACTATGACTCTCAAACTAGGAGGCAAAGTTGCACTGGCTCTTAGTGCTACAGCCTTGGGGGCTAGTTGGCCTTTGGGAAACAATCCCAATGCTGACCGTCCTAAAACCCTCTTGGCCGAGAGAGTGGGGATGTAACTTGGACAAGACACTCTCCAAAATCATCAAATTCCAGCCCAGAAGGTCATGATAGCAGCTGCCTCCTCTGCTGTTCTGATGGTAATAGTCGGACATGACTGACTATCATATTATCAAATGGAAATGCTCTCCGCCATGGTAACAGCTGGAGGTGACAGGCAAACGAACACTGACAGAGCAGGCATCAGAACACCATCCACTACCTTATGGAGTCAAGGACAGGCTGCAGGCAGGTGTGGGAGACGATGAGGTGAAAAGTCGTCAACAGGTGGAGCCGTGCCTGCTGTAGCTTGTTCCGCAGCATCATCTTCTGTCTGTCGGGGCAAAGGAATGATTTGAAGGTTGAAGGTTAAAGGTCCCATAGCCTTTTATGGCCACTGGGGCAGTGGATTTTCATGTCCACTGTGTCTGGGGGTTTTGGCATAGGAAGGCAGAGCTGAGTCCTCCCTTCCTGAGGAACGACATCGTAAATATTTATACCCAAGAGCAAAATACCTCATTTTGATCAATGCTTGCTTTCTCTGCTGCAATGGGAGTCTATTTACAGTTTAGTCTTTTGTGAAGGACTCTGACTCAAAGTAGTAGGAAAGACTGCGCTGGATCTGTTTACTATGAAACCCTCCAAATGAAATACGGTTTACAGTGAGCTTTCATGTTCACTATTATGTGATTGTGATTGTGGGCGTTTGGGTGGGAGGATGTGTGTGTGGCTGAATGTGAGTGTTAATGTATGGAGGAAACATAAATGCACTTGGTTGTTGTGTCTAATATATTTGCAAATATTTTAGCACCCATAAAATCTAAGGAATAGAATTTTCTTCTTTAAAAAAAAAAAAAAAAAAAAAAAAAAAAAAAAATGTGTGTGTGTTATTTTTTGTTGTTGTTTTTTTCTTTCTAAAAATCTTAGTTATCTTCCCCTGATTGGGAGTTATGTCATCCTGTCAACACTGAACTGAGGATAATTATATTCTCCATTCATTTTCCTTCAAGAAAACGTAATCCTTTGCATACTTTTAAGCATGACCTTGATTTTTGTGATTTTCTTTTTAGAGACTAGAATTATTTTGCAAAAAAACACAAATCATTACAGAAGTGAAAGGGTTACTAGATACACAAATATATATGCAGGCACCCAAGGCCTGACAAGCGTGTTGGGCTATGCCGCTGGTCAGGCATCTGTCTAGCAGATGTGGTGCAGCATATATGGATTTGTCCGAATGCAGTGATGCCTCCTTGAGAAATCATGGAGTCTGGCAGTGCTGAAAGCATGGCCAAATAGCTCAGAGGTTAAAGCTTTAGACTTTCAATCTGAGGGTCCCCGGTTCGAATCTTGGTAATGGCACCTGGTGTATGAAGGGTTGTGATTTTTCCGATCTCCCAGGTCAACATATGTCCAGACCTGTAAGTGCCTGATCCCCCTTCGTGTGTATATGCATGCAGAAGATCAAATACGCACGTTAAAGATCCTGCAATCCATGTCAGCGTTTGGTGGGTTATGGAAACAAGAACATACCCAGCATGCACACCTCCGAAAACAGAGTATGGCTGCCTACATGTTGGGGTAAATGTACAAAATGGTCATATAAGTAAAATGTTATATGTCTGTCTGAGTATATGCCAGTGTGACTGAAACCTGACTGAATGACACAGGAAACAAATTATGAACGCCTAAATGGCAGCCACCAGTCGGCTCTACCCAGGCAGGCAGCCTGTTGTGCAAATGACCACCGAGTTTGTTAAGAGATTAGAGCTTGGTCTCCGACTGAGGATAGGCGCTATATAAGTATCCATATCGTCATCATCATCATCATCATCAGCACTGACCTCACACTGTCAAACTGTCGCTGTCTCATGGAGCTCTGCAAAGCAGGAATCAGCTTCTCGTACATATGGGCCAACCTGCAGGGAAAGAAAAGCGCCGAGAAAGCTGGTTTTATCATGGAGACTAGAGAAATAAAGAAAGTGGAGATACAGATATGCGTTTGTGTGTGTGTGAGTGAAAGTGAGGCTAAGTCAGTGACAAGATGGCGGAGGAAGCTGTGCTAGTTCTCTTCAACTCGGGACACTGAAGATGAAGATTTTAGTGGATTCAGTGAGCAGGATGACGTTGAATAAATGTGACTATCCCTAAATTATGGATCTTATTTTCCTTGTGTTCTTATTTTTTTGTGGCACTAGCAGTATTTTCGCTTGCTTTTCTTTGTGTTGTTCCTGCTTGTGTTTATTTCATAACCTACAGTATCGACAGCTTTTCTTAGTATCAGTATGTGTTCCGGTACCGGAAATAAGTGCGGCTTATAAACCGGTGCAGCTTATGTATGTATAAAGTTCAATTTTTTCCAAAATTTAATGGGTGCAGCTTATATACCAGTGCGCTTAATAGACCAAACTTTACGGTAAACACAAAGAAAATAAGATCCATAATTTAGGGATAGTCACATTTATTCAACGCCATCCTGCTCACTGAATCCACTAAAATCTTCGTCTTCAGTGTCCGAGTTGAAGAGAACCAGCACAGCTTCCCCCGCCATCTTGTCACTGACTTCAGCCTCGCTTTCACTTCATGAACATGAAGGTGTAGGTCGCTGCTGGTTCGTCGCTTGCACTGTCTGCTAGGTCGATCGCCTTCAATTTGAAGGCTGCATCATAGGCATAACGTCGCGTTTTTGGCATGATGAGGGTGTACGCTTGAGCAGAGTAAGAACTGAATGCTGATCTGAAGGCTTTAATGTGTGTGGATTTGATTTATAAAATGTGAACAGTTAGCACACTATCCTGAAGCTCATCCAAAAATTCATGGACAGAAATCATGATTTTGGTGAGTTGAAGGGCAGCTAAGAATAGACGAGAACATGACACTCCCGGGATCGTTAAAATCCGCAAATAAGCTGCATCATTGTATAAGCCGCAGAGGTTGAAGCTGGGGTAAAAAGTCGCGGCTTATAGACCGAACTTTACAGTATTTATTATTTTTTGTGGCACTAGCAGTATTTTCGCTTGCTTTTCTTTGTGTTGTTCCTACTTGTGTTTATTTCATAACCTACAGTATCGACAGCTTTTCTGTAGTATCAGTATGTGTTCCGGTACCTGAAATAAGTGCGGCTTATAAACCGGTGCGGCTTATGTATGTATAAAGTTAAATTTTTTCCAAAATTTAGTGGGTGCGGCTGATATACCAGTGCGCTCAATAGACCGAACTCAGTGATCAGGGTTTAAGGCTCCCCATTCTGCCACGGCAGCTCTAACCTTCTCTCTCTTTGTGTGATGCTAAACATTCAAATAGCTTAGCAAAATGTATTTAACCTAGTTCAAGGCTGAGAAGGGAGACTCGAAAAACTGATCTCATATACTACTGTTTCATCTAAAAAATCAACCCTTAGTATTTATAAACGTCATTTAATTCATGTTACCACTGTTTCATTCATTTATTGACAATAGGAAATTTTCTATCTAAAATTACGTTTAAGTAACACACTTACCGTGACCCACTAGTGCAGACTCTGGCAGGGGTCTGACATTCCTGTCCTGTGCAAACTACTATCCGCCTATGCGGAGAAAACTAAAGCAGCTACGGTTAACCTCCCGGAAGTAGGTAACCTCCCCTTTGCCCCCCTGACTAGCGCCCTCTTTTTAAGCCAGCCATCATGACTCCTGTTCCTGTGCTCTTCATACGGCTAAGTTTTTTTTTTCTTCATATTTTCTGTCTGTCTGTCAATTCTCTGGCGTTCTTGAGTGAAGATGTTACACTGACCCACGGGACTTGCATTGTCTCTCTCCCTCTCTGCCACTATGAAATCAGGTCTGTGGCCTCGATTTACAAGAATATGAACCTTAGTAGCAGACCATGAAAACTGTACGTATACACACCGATAGATTTGTTTTGTATCCCTTATGAAGTGCAGAAGAATGTTGTGGAAAGCATGAATGTGTGCATGTGAATGTGTGGGAGGGAGGGAGGTAAGGGATGAAGCATGTTTTCCACTTCGTGATACGAGCATGTTGTTTAAGTCATTAAACCATTTCACTTCTTTTTTTTTTCAGTCTTGAGTAATGACTCTCTCTTTCTCTCTCTCACTCACACACACACACACAAGCACACACATTCACACACATGACTGGCAGGAAAACACTCGCAAAAAGCAGCCACTCACTGTGAACAGAAGTGAAGCTCGTGCAGCACAGCGCAGGCCGGGGGGTAGATCCGGAGGAACGAGGTCAAGGTCAAGGCTGTGTCGGCCAGGTACAGCACCACATCCTGGAAGTCCCCCATCGCCATGGAGACCAGGTCCACGGAGGAGGACGAGGAGGAGGGCTTGCCGTCTGTCAACTTCTGTGGCGCCAGGTCTAGAGACTCCGTCTCCAGCCCACACTTGATGGCGATGTTGACAAACACCTGGTCACACACAGGAGACTCAACAGTCAACACAGGTTTGCTGTGCATTACACAGGCATAGAAACTCACTGCTCGACCTGTGCAAACACTGTACTAAAATGTCAACAATAAAAGCTTAAGGTAAGTAAGTTACACACACACATACATACACTCTTCCACCTGCGCAAACACTGCAAAAACAATGTCAACAATAAGAGCTTAAGGTAGCTAAGTTACAAGTAAGTTAATAAAGCATGCATGGACGTTAAAATTTAATCACACACACACACACACACATACAAACATCCACCCACAACTACCCCCTAAACCCCCAGCCCCTTACCTTTCTCCTCTCATCCCCCTACCCCCCCCCCAGCCCCCCGCCCCCCCAACCCCCACCCCCAGGCCCCCTTGCCCTCCCCATACAAAAAAACAAAAAAAACATCCCAACCTGCAAAACGATTGGGACGGTAGCCCTCAAGTCATCCAGATACTGAGGCTGGTTGGAGAAGACGTTGGAGACCATTTTGCCCAGGAGGGCGCCGTTGGAGTGACCATAGAGGGCGCACAGGTCCATCAGCTTGGGGATGTCGAACAGGAAGTTCTGGTACAGGATGTCCCCAAACACTGCGGGCGTCAGCCAGTTCTCCTGCATGTTGATAAATCTTTTTTTCGTTTTGTTTCAAAATCTCACTTGGCAGAATCCACACAACCCTTCCTTTCTTGATGATGCATTGTCACCCACACACTGTGACTGTGTCATGAAGATGGATGGATAACAGGATGGAGAGACTGATAGGATGGATTGATGGATGGATGAATGGACAGATGGCTGGATAGATGAAGGGATAGACAGACAGATGGATGGATGGATGGATGGACTGATAGATAAATAGATAAGATACACAGACAGATGGATGGATGGGTGGACTGATAGATAGATAGATAAATAGATAGACAGATAGACAGTTGGATGGATGGACTGATAGATAGATAAGATAGATGGATGGATGGATGGATGGACTGATAGATAGATAAGATAGGACAGATGGATGGATGGATGGACTGATAGATAGATAGATAAATAGACAGATAGACAGATGGATGGATGGACTGATAGATAGATAAGATAGATGGGTGGATGGATGGACTGATAGATAGATGACAGATAGATAGATAGACACATACAGATAGACAGATAGATAGATAAGACAGATGGATGGATGGATGGACTGACAGATATATAGATAGATAGATAAATACATAGACAGATAGACAGATGGATGGATGGACTGATAGATAAGATGGATGGATGGATGGACTGATAGATAATATACACAGATAGATGGATGGGTGGACAGATAGATCAAATGATAGATAAGCATACAGACAGATAGATAATTTGGTACTCATATATATATATATATATATATATATATGTGTGTGTGTGTGTGTGTGTGTGTGTGTGTGTGTGTGTCGCGCACACACACATTGAGAGAGAGAGAGAGAGGGGGGGGGGGAGATTGTGTGTGTACTGTGTGTGTATTCCTTATAGTATTATTCCACCATCTGTATCTGTTCAAAAGACACATGTTAGTGGTTAACTCATTCTCCTGCAATTGATCTTTCAAGACAAGACAAGACAAGGCAAGGCAAGACAAGGCAAGATAAGGCAAGACAAGACGAGGAAAGAATGCAAGGCAAGACAAGGCAAAAAAAGGCAAGACAAGGCAAGGCAAGGCAAGGCAAGAATTCAAGGCAAGGCAAAGAAAGTCAAGGCAAGGCAAGGCAGGACAAGACAAGGCTAGGCAAGAAAAGGCAAGGCAAGGCAAGACAATACAATGCAAGACAAGGCAAGGCTAGGCAAGACAAGGCAAGGCAGGACAAGACAAGGCTAGGCAAGGCAAGGCAAGGCAAGGCAGGACAAGACAAGACAAGGCAAGGCAAGGCAAGGCAAGGCAGGACAGGACAAGACAAGGCAAGGCTGGGTAAGGCAAGGCAGGACAAGACAAGGGAAGACAAGGCAAGGCTGGGTAAGGCAAGACAATGCAAGGCAAGGCAATGCAAAGCAAGACAAGGGTAGGCAAGGCAAGGCAAGGCAGGACAAGACAAGGCAAGGCAAGGCAATGCAAAGCAAGACAAGGGTAGGCAAGGCAAGGCAAGGCAAGGCAAGGCAATACAATGCAATGTAAGACAAAGCAAGACAAGACATGATAAGACAAGACAAGGCTTGGCAATGTAAGGCAAGGCAAGACAAGGCTGGGTAAGACAAGACAAGACAAGGCAAGGCAAGGCAAGACAAGACAATGCAATGGAAGGCAGGACAAGACAAGGCTAGGCAAGACAAGACAAGACAAGACAAAACAAGGCTGAGCAAGTCAAGGCAGCGTAAGGAAAGACATGTTGATTTTAGGAAGTGCTATTGGGGTGCATTAAGATGTTACATATTTCATGTAACTAATACAATTATATGAAACACATCTGGCACTGTCCTCGCAATCAGTTTGCAATGGCCATACCAACTGGTCAGTTTTGAGGCGTACATTTGTCAGAGCATGCACAAAACCCCTCCTCCCAATTCTTCTCAAAGTTTGTTATTTTCAGACAAATGTATGAAAGCTGGCAGTAACCTTGCTCTCAATTATCCTGTTAAGTTTGGGGGTCTTTTTTCTTCTTCTTCTTCTTCTTCTTTTTCTTTTTATTTTTTTTAACATCAAATCAACAACAATCTTCTGGGTTCTTTGCCTTCACCAATGTAGAACTCGTGTTTTTCTTCTTTGTTCCTTTAACTCGTGGAGTCCTGCACCCGAACATTGCTCTGGCATCAAAATTTGTCTCATTAAAAGTGTTTTTCATGATCTTACACATGTATTTTAATTTATAAACCAACAGGGAAGGGAAGTAACTTCTACACTATTTCCGGATGTGTCCACACATGATTTGGATGAAAAACTGTCCTTTTTTGACTCACTTGTGTAAACAAAGTGAGTCTATGTTTTAACCCGGTGTTCGGTTGTCTGTGTGTGTGTGTGTGTGTCCGTGGTAAACTTTAACACTGACATTTTCTCTGCAAATACTTTGTCAGTTGACACCAAATTAGGCATAAAAATAGGGAAAACTCAGTTCTTTCCAGTCATCTTGTTTAAAACAATATTGCACCTCTGGGATGGGCACAAAAAAAGAAGAAAAAAAAAGCCAAATTATATGCAAACTGCATTTACTGTTATATTTACATTTTGTTAATTCTCTAAACTTGGCACTTTGATCTGATATTCTGACACAACAACAAGAGCAGTCATTATTATCATTTTTTGTTCAAACTGGAACTTCTTTTGCTAAGCATGGAAGTTATATTTATTTTGCAAACGTTTTGGTGCAGATAGTAAAAAGGGGAAGTTAATCTGTAATTAATGATAGAGGACTTAATTTGCTTTAAACTGATCTTTCTCAACATTACATTTTGAAATTATACTCAATACATAAAAAGCTTGTGTGTTTTACTCTCAGTGTACAGGGCTTTCACTATGTTCATTCGCCCAAGTGGTCTTTTTCGGAAAATACTAAAATCAATATGACGAGTGGACTTTATAGATCTATCGGCTGAGCCCTGAAGGTCATGGGCAAAAATCAGTTGCATACACATATTTATACATATTCAAAGCGCATGCTCATATTCTTCACAAACACGAACGACGCCATTTTGTTTTAAGTTGTTGACCTGCCAGTTCAATCCTATATTCAATGGACAATACACGATAACATGTGATGGAAAGTTGGAGAAGGAGACCGTTAAATATTTATTCAGAGAAAGATTTGTGAACGCCTCATCACTTACTAGATTATGCCCCAAACTGCCATAAAAATATCCACAGAATCAGTCGGAATTCACAGTTAAAAATTGTAAACCATGCGAGTTAATACCCTTGAACTGATGAAACGAAAAACTTTCCAGTCTTGACTTTTCTCAAAATGAAGTCCTTTACACTTCATATATCGTTTAGAAGTACTTGTACTTGGCTCT
>NC_134909.1:7363190-7373190 GCF_041734735.1 Babylonia areolata
CTAAAAATTGTAACAAGAAACGAAGAGTGCAAGTACTATATGACCATCTACGGCAGAGCAAAGGAACAATATCCTGGTTTTCTACATATATATGTATGTGTCCACTCTCACCAGGGTAATGTCATATCAGTGGACAGTTATTTCCCATTCAGTTCATGGAAATTTTTGCTTAAAATCTACTTCCATTGAAAAATAAAGCTGAGCATACCTTGGGGCATATCGTAGAAACGAATCCAGACAACTGTGCAATGACTCATCAAAAATGACCTGCAACAATCACACACCTAAGTGAATGAATAGATACACTAAAATTGTGTTGATTAAACTGAACCATTTTCAGTTTCAGTTTCTAGGAGGTGCGAACTGATCCACACACGCTACACCACACCTGCTGGGGCAGATCATATGTCTGACCTCTGAATAAACCCAATGTGCTCATCAGGCCTAGTGAGCGTAAAAAACTGTAACATTCATCACACACTTAAGGATTTTTTTTAACATACAATTCTTTTTTTTTTCTTTTTTTTTTTCTTTTTAACTAAAAAATTTACCATGTTTTAATATGCCTAATATAAATCCAGAACTAACACTGAACTTTTCATGATCGGTTGAAAACCAAATACGATAATCATCCGGATCCATCTAACTCGCCAGACAATGGTCGGTCAAGATTAGTCCTGTAGACAGCAGCTTCTGGAGCGGCTCAGCAATCTGATCCTTGCATGGGAGTCTCTTCCGCAGGTAAAGCAGACATAGTTGGAACCAGGATCTTCTTTTTCTTTCTTCTTCTCGTTCATTTTAACGCACAATAAATGCCAAAGTATTGTTTTGTAATGTAAAAATAGATAATTTTGTATAGAAATGTTTAAAAGATAAATAAATAAACAAATGCCTAAGTATTGTGAAAACAAATCAACCCATAGATGCAGACATCAATCAAGTCAAAATCATCAACAAACCAGAAACTTCCCAAACAACATTTAATGGATCTTCTAAAATTGTAAAAGCCATACTAAATTGTCTAAATGTCCTAGCATTCCATTTGTTCTTAAAAGTCTGCTGCCACTCTTTCTCTGCTTCAGGATGTTACACTTTGAACAAGCTTTCGGTTTCTGAACTCAGCTCTTTCAAAGTCTGGCCTTAAACTTAAAGCCTACCATTTTCCAAAAAGAGCTAGCCACTCTAATTGTAATATGTGTGAAGAAGTGATTTTTTTTCTTTCTATTTTTAACTAAGCCAAACTTGGTGTAACCAGACTAAGCGTTTTCAGAGAAAATGTATTATGTTAAAAATTTACCAAAGACACCCACACTCATTCCCCCCAACCACCCCACCCCCCACTCACACAGACAACTGAAAGAGCATCTATCTATCTATCTATCTTTCTTTGTATATACACATATAGATATATATACTACATAGACCCATGTTGTGTGTCAGCACACACGAGTGCCACAAAGACCAAGCCCGACCCTCACCTGGCACCAGAAGTGTTGGTGTGACAGCTGCAGAAGCCAGTGCAGGTCAGTGCTGATGTACTGCAGACGTTCCAGCCATTCTCCCATCTGCCCCTGGTCGCTGCTGTCCAGAGGCGGCGCCACATAAGCCACAAACCCTCGGCTACTCACCCAGTCTGGGTGCTGCAACACAGCCACAGAAACCATAATCCATAGCTGCCAACCTTCCAGACCCAAAATTAGGAATCCTGACGGGGAGTGGGTTTGGGAAGGGGGAGTGGCATGAAGCGATAAATGAAAACTGTTCCTTACACTGTGAAGTTAAGCACTGATGGACCCTTTTCTTTCGCGGATTTGCTGCCCACATCACATGGACTTTCACTGCTCGATGCCATGTTGTTAAAACAGCACTGGCGCCTTGCGCATGCAGAGTAACTGTTTTCCAGTTGAAAAACGTGGATCAGGGTACAGACCCAACAAGCGGGTTAGTTTCTCACGTTGTTTTGTTTTGGGGGTGTGGGAGGGTGGTGGGGATGTTGAAATTTTGAAATTCAGAAAAAATAGGCAGAAAATTGTTATTTCGGAATCAGTGCTAAAATGCATAAAAATTCCTATGAATTAGGAATTGTTGGCAGCTATGCATAATCTCAGGCTGAAATTGTTTCAGCGGTGGCATAAAACCTATCTAGGTGACCCTTTTTAGAATGAAACCAATTTCTGGGCAACAATTTTTGACACAAAGCTAATCTCTGAGTGAACATTTTGTGCAGTTCAGATCAATAGGTATATATATATATATATATATATATATATATATATATAGTGTGTATGTGTTTAGGGGAGCGACAGAATGTGTGTGTGTGCATGGGTGTGCCTGTGTGTGTGTGTGTGTGTGTGTGTGTGTGCGTGCATGCATGTGTGTGCATGTGTGTGTGTGCATGTGTGTTCCAAGTGCATGCATGTAAAATGTTATTGATAACATATGAGGACTAAACTAATAAAATCTGGCAAACCAAGACAATAATGTGGGTACTACTATTAAACCAAATACCACCATGAGCAAACCAATTAGTGACAACACCATTTCCACTCAAATAAATATAATATACAAGCTCTCACCAGGGCAGGTTTTTTCGATGAGCCAACAATGATCTCCTTTTTGTCCAGAGGAGCTCCCGCCACTCCTGACAGTGACATTAGCGCGGCTCAAGTTTCTCACCGTTCTCTGTTCACTGACTGTTCAAGGGAAAAGGATACTGCTCCAATGCCTTCAGCTGAAACAACACCACACTGTTATTAATCATATAGCATGCGGCAGGTTTAACAGAATTCTGGTCAGAGTTAACTTTTCATTTTCAGGACATCAATCTTACTTATGACATCATCTTACATTTCTGTCAATTTTGTGTGTATGGTTTTTACAAATTAGATTTAAAAAATTGAATACCACCCCCCACCCCACCCCCCACCCAAAAAAAACACACAAAAAAAAACCACCACCCCCTTCCTGAATACTTAATGTTTCTTCAAAACGTTGTGTTTCATTTGTGTGAGACGTGATGATGTGTGTCTGGGTCTGAGAAAAGAGAAGGGTGCGATTTTGCTATTCCACACAAGCCTGAAACTGAAGTCTTTTTTTTTTTTCCATTTATTTTTTATGCCATTCACACTTTAAAAAAAAAAAAAGAAGAAGAAGAACACATTACCTATGGTGCTTTTCATACCCTAGCAACAAACATTTTGAAACATTTTCATCAAAAGAAAGATCAATAATTTCACCGGTCCTGTCTATGTCCGAAAGTGGGTCAACACTGGGTCATAAATTACGCAGTTTCCAACATATTCCATGCACAGTCACCACAGCAATAGTCTTGAAAATAGAGTTTGAGTTGTATTCTTCAAATTTCATTAATGATTAAGATAAGTGTGGACAGATTTTTTTAATCTCAAATACGAGATTGTATTTGGAAAAAAAAACAACCACCAGAAGTGAAGTCTGTCTCTACTTTTTCACAGCCTTCACCCCATGTTCATCGTTTTGTTTGAGATTAAAAGCCTTTTTATGTTATTTTTTTCAATTTTTCTGACAACAAAGACCTTCACAACTGTATTTCATATTCCTGAAAACTCAAGCATTGTTATTTGCTATGGTCATGGTAGGCGTAGACTGCCAATATATGGTCCCAAGAAACAGAAACAGTTGTGACATCCATCAATTGTTCACTAATGTAGTGTTTCCTATCAACAGCAATACTTTGATCTATCAGTATCACTGTATCAGTCTCATATCCAAGATTAACAAAAATAAGTCCATGAAAAATGTTATTGCAGCTTTGTGTGTGTGGGTGATTTGGCATCCTAAAAAGGAAAGTGCACTGTAAATGAAGACTGTGGAACTTGCTTCAGTAGCTCAAGGAGGCGTCACTGCGTTCGGACAAATCCATATACGCTACACCACATCTGCCAAGCAGATGCCTGACCAGCAGCGTAACCCAATGCGCTTGCCATATCTCCAAATTCATGTTAGCATTTCAAAAGTTTTATTCCGTAATTTGCAGTTCTGGTTAGTAGTTTCTGACACACCTATTGATAGAGCTGTTTTGCATGAACTTTGATTTAAAATAGATCTAAACATTTTCAATTAAATTCATAATGTCACAATGTCACACAGTATTATTATTATATTCCAGAATGCTGTCAAACAAATAGCACTGAAATTGTATTGCTCATGAAAAAAGCATCTTTGATTTATAGTTATCTGAAGTGTACAAGGTGTACTATCAAATGGGTGCCTTCCTGGCAGATCATATGAAAGTGACATTTACACTGGGGATTTTCATTCAAATTAAAGACTCTTTCAGCTGCTCTGGGATCCTGTTTTCATGGTCATGTAGCATATGTCACGATGTCTGATGTCTGAAACGGAGCTGGGCTGAGATTATATATATATATATATATATATATATATATATATGTAACCAGTCTGCAAAAAATGTAATTTACACCATTTATTTTAGTTCAGTTTTTGTCGACTGTGACAATGTGTTAAAAAATAATATAGATGCCAAAGGAACTATTAAACAATTATTGGAAACCTATCTACCTAGAGTAGACAAAGCATATGTCTGAGGCTGGAAGTGTCATGAGGTCACGGCCTTGGCTTGTTTGTCTGTTTAAAAATTAATCCAGGTAACTTAAGTTACGTGAAGGAGACTTAATGCTCTGCCTTCTTATGACTGCCTGGAAACCTTGCCAGCTCAGTGTCTCTGATCAGGGTAAAATCTAGTTTAGATAATAATATGGAAAATTACACTGATTTTACGACTAAAGAATGATAAGAACAAAGATCACCAATGTACACTATATATCTAGGCATGATCCATGCAATTCACAATCATTGATTCCGAGTTTGTGAATGGAAACGATCACAGCCATAAAATAAACAAAATGATTACAGTAGGCAGCAATACATTTCACTAATCATTTAATGAATAATGTGATGCAGAACTTAGTATATATCATTGTATGAGATTCAGAGTTTCAATAATTGAAAAAATACATGGCATTATTTTAAATAATATCAAATTTTGTGGAAATGCATAATATGGAAAAAAAACAAAAACAACCAAGTTGTAGAACTTGGTATGCATGTCGACGTAAGGATACTAATGGTGATGTGTACTAGGAATGCTAAATAATTTTCGTATTTTATTCCTGTTGTGGTTATTCATCGCAAGAATGTTTTTACTGTTATTATTTGATTGCCGTTGGCATTGTTTTTTAGTATGTCATTATTGGAGAATTATAAATGTTTGGTTATGAATGACTCAATTAGTATATTAGGTCACAAGAAATTCTCACTCCTCTGAGTGTTTCATTTATGGAGATAATAAGTTGACTGGAAGCTGTTCATCTTCAATTGTGTGTGTGTGTGTGTTGACAGAAACATTTTTCTGTTGTACAGAAAATTTATTCGTAACAGTTATGGAGCAAACATTGGATAACTTTGCTTGGGTCATCACAGTAGTCTTTTTGGTGTTTTAAAATTTTTTTTTTTTTATCAAATTACTTGATAAGAAAAGGACATAAATTTGATTCCATTATATATGTTATGAACTAGATGTTCTGAGTGAGATTGTCACAGAATGTGTAGCTATGTGAAAACCTCATCATAATTTTTGTGTTAAATTGAGGAAACTGTCACTTTATAAATGTTACGTTGCTGTTACATCTGCTAGAATATACATTCAGTGGTTGAAATTTATTGTAAAATATCAGTGAAAATGGAAACACTCTTATGGCTGGTTATGCTGAGTTTTGATAGGCGACTTTTCAGAATTTGTTGGCTGTATTTTTGAATGTGTACTATGTCAGTATGTGTGTGCTATGACGTGTGTGTGCGGCGCATGAGCTTGTGTGTATTGTGGGTGTGTGGGTGGGTGGGTGTGAGTGGGGTGGGGGGCAAGGGGTGGCAAGGGTGAATAATATTTAATAATGTCTGGTATCTCGTGTTCAATTTTTCCATTTTAGATATTAACATATGTGTTCTGTTTGTAAACGCCTGTAGCTTACTTTCAAAACTGGGCGTAAATAGTAAGTAATAGTAATAGTAGTGTAGGGACTGGCATTTGACTGCCTAGGTCTCACAACCTTTTTTATGTCCCCTTCAATATCGGTCTCCTTTTATTTATGGGATACATATATGTTTCCTTCTACAAGTACTGTAAATCACTCGTCAAAGCCAATTTTGTTTTTTTTTTAAATTGATTTTCATGTCAAGGAGATTTTTTAACACATTAGTATTTTGTGCAAGTTTAGTTTTGATAGGTAATGCATTCCATATTTGTGCAATTCTATTAGCTAATGAATTTTTCCTGATGTTAGTATTACAGTGCTCTTTACAAATTTTCATCATTGAATTCCTTGTACTCTCATAATCTGACATTCTGAAATTATTATTCACATTAACTTCATTATAGCAATTTAACATTTTGTATGTTTCTATTAAATCCCCTCTTAGCCTTCTACCCTTTAATGAATGCAGATTTAAGTATATAAGTCTCTGTCGATAATTCATAGATCTGCATTCTTTTAATAACTCAGTTGCTCTTCTTTGTACTCTTTCTATAGATTGTCTCTTGAGGTATGGGTGCCACACAATATTACCATATTCCACTTGTGATCTAACCAATGCTTTATACAGTTTAAGAAATATATCTTTCTCTAAATAGGTAAATGTTCTCTTAATTATTCCTATCTTCTGGTTGGCATTATTTATTATATTCTGTATATGCATGTCAAATGACAGTTTATTAACAAAAAATATGCCAAGGTCTTTCTCACTTTCACATTTTTCAATGTTGTGTGTGGTGTCTTCTATTATCATATGGTATTTGTTTTCTGGATTTTTTCTTCCCATGTGCATTACTGTACACTTTGATACTTTAAAATATAGATTCCATCTATCAGTCCTTTTGCAGTGTAGTATTCTTTTGTACATTGCCGTGAAGTTTAGTATCATATGCAAATAGTTTGCATTTCCTTTCTATACTTTCTGGGAGGTCATTTATGTATATTGCAAAAAGCACTGGGCCAAGTAAATACTCATAATAATATAATAACTGTAGATTCAATTAACCACTCTCCCATCACTTCAGTCAACTGTTTTAATACACCCCCAGATTAGAATTTATGCCACAATGTTATGTACTCTGCAACTGCAAGTAACAAAAATGCGCCAATATAATAATATATCATCATTTCCAGCGCTTACTCGATGTCTCACCAAGTTCTTGTTCAGACGATGTGTGACAAACAACATGCACTGCAAAGTACCAATTTTCGGTAGCACGTATGTAAAAGAAACGAGGTCAAATGCGCAAAGAGTAATAATTACAAAAACAACATACACCAAAACGTTTGCTCTCACTCGTTCCAAGCTGTTAACCTACCACAACAGATGAGTTTCGTTTCACAATACTGCGGCTACACACCCTTAAACATTTAATGGCGACACTTCCGGCCGAGGTCGTGCCCCTTTAACTCGTTCGTTTGATTGCAGTAAGTTTTGCCTGTGCTTGCACAGGACGCTCTTGTGAGAGTGTGTGTGGCCTGCAGCTTCACTTAGGTTGCTACAGGGCCTTGGGCCTGAGTGCAGCTCCACATGCAGCTGCGCCTTAACCGTTAAGGCCAAAATTATGTACCCTCCTCTCTTCTCTCTCCCTCTCCACGCTGCGCGTCTCCCTACATGTCGGACGAACGGCTGATGGACATGCAGGAAGAAGTGTGTGTGAAGGGAACGAGCGATGACGTCACGAAACTAGGACTGTCAGGGTTATTTCCCTTCATTTCGGTCCGTTCAACAGCACTTTCGTTGATTCGGCACGCTGCTGGTCAGGCATCTGTTTGGCAGAGGTGGTGTAGCGTATATGGTTTGTCCGAACGCAGTGACGCCTCCTTGAGCTACTGAAACTGAAACTGAGACTGATTCGGCGATCCGACATGCTCAAATATCTCGTGCTCTGGATCGATTAACAAGTGTAAAATAGAAAAGCAAAGGAAAATAGGAAGAATCTTGACAAGCTTGATCTTGAGGCAAGATGTCCATACATCAATAAACTTAGCTTTGTGAATGGCTTCGACCAGTACGATTCAGTTGAGAGTGATTGTGTCTGCGTGTGTCACTTTCGAAATATGTGTGTGTGTGTGGGTGTGTGTGTGTGTGTGTGTGTTTCTTAGCCGATTTTAGTTCCGGCTGTTCACTTAGACGCAAAAAAGTACACGGCATGCACGCACGTTCTGTTTGTGTACTGTCAGTGTGCCATGGTGTGCTTGAATGCACTGATCTAAACAAAATTTTGATCAGTGCAGGTTTGTGAGCGTGTGTTTGTTTCTGAGTAGTGTGTCGATGTGTCAAGTGTGTTAGTTTGTGTGTGAATGATTCACTCTGCGCTTTGTGTGTGTGTTGTGTCATTGTGTGTGTGTGTGTGTGTGTGTGTGTGTGTGTGTGTGTGTGTGTGTGTGTGTGTGTGTGTGTGTGGCAGTGAGAGAGAGAGAGAGAGAGAGAGAAAGAGAGTTTGTGAACGTGTTCCACTCAGTGTGTGTGAGTGTGTGTTGCAACGGTCGGTTAGAGAGAGATAGAAGCTAGAATTAGGGGGGAGAGAGAGAGAGAGAGAGAGAGTGTGTGTGTGTGTGTGTACGTGTGTGTGTGTGTGTGTGTGTGTGTGTGTGTGTGTGTGTGTGTGTGTAAGTTTGTGTGCCGGACTTATGTTTGAGTTGGGTGGGGAGGCTGGTTTCAAGCTATGTGAACCAACAGCTCAAGCACACATATACACACCCACACTGTCACAGCACAAAACAAACACACACACTGACACTGCACACACACACACACACACACACACACACACACACACACACAGAGAGAGAGAGAGAGAGAGAGAGAGAGAGTCGTTTATTCATGTATAATCTGTTCATCTAAGATGATGAAATTAGACTGAGAATATATGTCCATCTAAGACAATGATAGTAGACTGAAAATAAATGATATTATCATTATTATCATCATTGTTTGTACTATTATTTTTTCTATCATAATGGTGATTATCATTATCATCAATTAGGAATCATCATTTGTGAAAAATCAATGGCAGGGGAAGAAATATTCAACTGAAAAGGGGGCGGTTGAGGTCAGTGGGGAGGGAGGGGGGAGGAAGCGGGGGAATTGCGGGCCGGGGGGTGGGGGGTGGCAAGGGGGAGGGGATTGAGGAAGGAAAAGAGAGAGACAGAACATAATGGGGAAAAGATAGAGTACAAAATGTAACATGGAGAGGGTGGGTGGCAGTGACTGGAGAAAGAAAAACATAATACTGGAAGTGTGTGAGACGGGGGATGTGGGAAGCGGAATTAGGGCAGAAAATTAATCAATAATCAAATATTGTATGCAATACTTCTATAGATTATTATTCAAAACGAGGATGATATGGGGACCTACAATAAACAACCAACTGGACTATTTAACACATAACTAGCTAACTTTAATAAAGAAAATTTTGAAATACAGAGCTTTTTCCCCCAAAAATCAACATTTGAAACTGGTAACACGTGTTTAGTAATTTCTGGAGGCAAAAAAGGTTTCATTTCTAAACAGCGGGTTAAAACGTGCTCTACCGTTAAACGACCCTTGCATGTATATTAAATATTTTCACAATATTTTGTATATGGGGCATTTAGTAACAACCTAAATGCCATGCTCTTAACAGCACTGCCAGTTCTTTTAGCATTTAAGAAGCCAGAAGTGTTAATTTCTAAAGACAAAAAAGAATTGAACATATTTCTTTAAACAATATTACACATTTCAGAAGCCCGCGCGATTGCAGCAATGTTTTGCGTGCTGTGCTGTGTTTTCAATATGCGAGCGAGTGGGCTTTTGTAAACCATATTTTTCTTGCAGTTGTGGTGTGGGGGAAAAAAAAGTGAAAATTTTAGTATGCGATCGTGTGTGCTGATATCTACACAGAATTAGCAGCTCTGATAGCAAGTAG
>NC_134909.1:7378190-7408190 GCF_041734735.1 Babylonia areolata
TTCGACAGTTCCAACGGTTCAGAAACGTAAGCAAACTCAAGGATGAAACTGGGGAAGCCAAGAGAGGCACTCTTTTATTTCTAGTGGGGCCGGAAAGTGAGGAAATTTTCAAGGCCCCATAATTTAAAGAGGTGACTGTAGGTCAGGGAGCAAATGGCAGACAGGTGCAAGAAGAAGACACCAGCCGTGAAACTCTTATTAAGAAGCTGAATAAGTATTTTAATCCCCAAGAGAAATATAATTCACGAAAGGTCAAAGTTCCAAGAAAGAAAACAGCATAATGGGGAGACTGTAGAGGAATTCTACCACTCACTTCATGACTTATCAGAACACAGTGGGTATACAGATTAGACGACCAGCTGCGCAATAGATTGGTTGTCGGCTTGGCAGACAGAAACTGAGTCCAAGAGAAGCTCCAGTTCATCAGTGATTTGACTTTGGAGAAAGCACTGACAGTTGACTTTGGAGAAAGCAGTGACAGTTGCGAGACAGCAAGAACAAATAGTCACAATTGCAGGACAGTCTAAAAGTAGGGACACTGATGAACACAAAGCTTTCAAGCACGGTTCAGGCCGAGGTTCTCACTCTGGCACAGGTCAGGGTAGAGGCAGAGGGCGTGGCCATGGTAGAGCTGCAAGAAACACAAACTCGTCAGTTCCTTCCCAGGTGAGGAAGAAATGTGAGCATTGTGGTCTTCATGAGTCCAACAAGACTTGTCCTGCAACAGGCACAACATACACAAAATGTAAGAAGAAAGGAGCAGGTGTTGTAAAAGCACTTGGGAAACAGCAGAGCTGCAAGAAGAAAGCGATGCAGACATAGATGCAGTGACCATTGACACAGCACTGGCACGGAGCATCACATGTACCGCCGATCGTGAAGCGCCCTGGGTAGTGAACCTGAAAGTCAAAGAAATATCAGTAGCATTCAAAATTGACACTGGTGCAGACGTTTCAGTGATGACAGACAACATGTTCCAGAAGCTGAAAAAGAAACCAAAGTTGAGGCGTTCTAGCGTACAGCTCACATCTGCAGGCGGCAAACTGAAAACAAAAGAGTTCTGGGCAAAGACTACAAAAAGGGAAACACAAGTTCAAGGTAGTAGTTTGTAGCGCCTCGGGTAACAACCTGCTAGTAGAACTGCTGCAGTCAAGATGGGGCTAATCAAACGCCTGTGCGAGGTTGATGATGGAGTATATACGGCCAGTGGACTGTTGAAAACTGAACCTGTGGGCATTAAGTTGAAAGACAACAGCATTCCGTACAGTGTGACCACGGCACTTAGGGTTCCGTTTCCACTGACAAAGAAAGTTAAAGAACTAGAGTGTCTAGAGAAGGCAAGAGTCATCAAAGAAGTGACTGAAGCTACAGACTAGTGTGCACCAATGGTACCAGTAGTGAAACCAGCAGCAAGGTTAGGATAACAGCAGACTTCAAGAGACTCAGCACAGCAATGAAGAGGCTACACTGCATGCTTCCAAATCTAGTTGATGTTGCACCAAAGATGACTACAGTATTTTCTACACTTGTTGATGCATCGTCAGGATTCTACCAAATTCCCATTTCTGAAGCCAGCATTAATTTGAACACGCTCATCACGCCATTTGGGCGATACTGTTTTCTGCAGGTGCCTATGGGAATCAGCCCAGGTCCAGAAGTTTTTCAGGCAAAAATGAAGAAAGTGCTGAAATGGATGTGACGCTATTATGGATGACACAATAGTGTATGGCAAGACCACAGAAGATAATGATCAGCGCCTTGAAGCAGTAATGCAGAGAATCAAAGACTCTGGCTTAAAACTCAACAAGAGAGACAAGGCCTTCAAGACTCACTTGTGATACACTTAAAAAAAAAATCTAATCATTAAAATGTGTTCTGTATTTGTTATTATAAAGCTTCGCGTTTAAAAAAGAAAAAAAAGAAGTCCTAACCAAATTCGAACCTCGCATGTTCAGGTGAGAAGAAACTGCCTTATCCATTACACTATCGTGGCTCCTTAACTGACGTTCTAAAATTTAACATTTGAACATACCTTTTTAAAGGGCGATAAATCAATTGCGGTATTCGCAGTGAGAACGCTGTTTTAATCATATTATTCTGGTGTATCTTGGGCATTCAAAAACTCTTTAAGGGCAATGAAAAATTCTTTTTAATGGTTATCGCGGCAATCACACTGCAAAATTTAGCCGTTTTCACTAGATCTAGATAGATGTACAAGTTTAGTTACACCCGCCGGAAATGTAGTACGACACGGTCGATTCAATTACTCTTTTATGTTCATTATAGTTTTAAAGTTTATATGAAAATTGAGTATTTTGTTAAACTAATAACATGTAGAGCCAAGTACAAGTACTTTTAAACGTCGTAAGAAGTGAAAAGGACTTCATTTTGAGAAAGGTCAAGACTGGAAATTTTTTCGTTTCATCGTGATCAGTTCAAGGGTATTAACTCGCATTGTTTACAATTTTTAACTGTGAATTCCGACTGATTCTGTGGATATTTTTATGGCAGTTTGGGGCATAATCCAGTAAGTGATGAGGCGTTCACAAATCTTTCTTTGAATAAATATTTAACGGTCTCCTTCTCCAACTTTCCATCACATGTTATTGTGTATTGTCTATTGAATATAGGATTGAACGGGCAGGTCAACAACTTGAAACAAAATGACGTCGTTCGCGTTCGTGAAGAATATGAGCACGCGCTTTGAATGTGTATAAATATGTGTACGCAATTGATTTTTGCCCTTGACCTTCAGGGCTCAGCCAACAGATCTGTAAAGTCCACTCGTCGTATTGATTTTAGTATTTTCCGAAAAAGACCACTTGGGCAAATGAACATAGTGAAAGCCCTGTACACTGAGAGTAAAACACACAAGCTTTTTATGTATTGAGTATAATTTCAAAATGTAATGTTTAAGATGAGAAAGATCAGTTTAAAGCAAATTAAGTCCCCTAGCATTAATTACAGATTAATTTCCCTTTTTTACTATCTGCACCAAAACGTTTGCAAAATGAATAAAACTTCCATGCTTAGCAAAAGAAGTTCCAGTTTGAACAAAAAATGATAATAATGACTGCTCTTGTTGTTGTGTCAGAATATCAGATCAAAGTGCCAAGTTTAGAGAATACAAAAAATATAAACAGTAAATGCAGTTTGCATATAACCAGGCTTCATTTTTTAAATTTTTTGTGCCCATCCCAGAGGTGCAATATTGTTTTAAAGAAAATGACAGGAAATAACTGAATTTTTCATATTTTTATGCCTAATTTGGTGTCAACTGACAAAGTATTTGCAGAGAAAATGGCAATGTTAAAGTTTACCACACACACACACACACACACACAACCGAACACCGAGTTAAAACATAGACTCACTTTGTTTACACAAGTGAGTCAACAACAAAAAAGTGTCATTTGAGGCAGAAGAAAGTCAAGTATTTTGGCCACATTGTGAATGCAGACGGGATCAGTCCTGATCCAGACAAACTGAGTGGGATCAGAGACATGCCAGCACCAGAATCACTCACTGAACTCAGAACTGTGTGTGGTATGTTCAATCACATGACTAAGTTTGTTCTGGGTATGGCCAGACTGATGATAACAATAACTGATCTGTTGAGGAAGAAGAATGCATGGACATAGGGTCTGGCACAACAAACAGCCTTCGACATGGTGAAGAAGATTCTGAATCACCAGCACTGGCATTCTACGATCCGACGAAAAGCATTGTTGTTGCAGCTGACAGTAGCAGCTATGGTTTAGGAGCTTGTATCCTACAGAAAGAGGGAGACAGGCTTGTTCCGATTGCTTTCACTTCCAGAACACTGACACAAGTGACAGAAGCTGAGTGCCGATATGCTCAAACAGAGAAAGAAGGCCTAGCCTCAGTGTGGGCATGTGAAAAAATCTCTATGTACCTGTTAGAACTGGATAAGTATGAACAGACCACAAACCTCTGGTGCCACTCATGTTGAGAAAGGACTTGAACGCAGCACCAGTGCGATGCCAACGGCTACACATGCGCAAGAGGAGGTTCAACGCGCATGTCGTCCATGTTCCATTGTAGAGTATAGTCATTGCAGACACTCTGTCGAGACATCCAGTACCTTACACGGAGGAAGACTGCGTGCTGGAAGACTGCGTGCCGTTGGAGGGACGTGGTGGCAGTCTCCACTCTGGGGCGACGCTCACTCAGTCTGGCTCCATGACTAAGCCATTATTATCGTCAGTAGGGGGGTGGGAGTGGGGGATGGAGTTGGGGGAGGGGGGCTCAGTAGGTGGTGTCCTAAGTATGTCAAATCAGAACAGGCACTACTGAACACACCTGAAGTGAATCAGCAAACAGTGCAGGGTGTCCTCTGGTGTGTGCCCTCCTGGCGACATAACATTGATGGTTCCATCTGGACTGCCGGCACTGGGACTGCGACATACGAACCAGGGATGTGGCCGTGAATGGGGGACACGGAATGAGTAGCGTGGGACTAATGCCACTGAAACGGTGCAGATGATGGGGCAGCAAAAAAAAAAAAAAAGGTTTGAGACTACGTGACAAGCTCCCCCTCCCTTCCCCCCTCTTGCCAACACCGAAAACCAATAACAGTCACCAGAGCAACCCACTGATTCACTGTCCTTACTCTTTCAGCAGTCTGTTTCTTAATTACTGCCACATTATATATATCCCATACAAATACAATACAAAATAACTTTATTCATCCATTTGGAAATTAAATTGTGCATCCACAGACTCGTCACTCCCATTCACAATATCTCAGCCACCAGCCAAGTCTAGCACACTCACAACATGACAAATGTTCAACAAAAACTAAAACAGCAATGCATAAAGCTAAATACACACAAAAACATTTGAAAAAGTATACGATAACTAAGACATCCACACATTCATGTAAGTGCACCAGTTTTACCTATAACACACACACACACACACACACACACACACACACACACACACACACACACACTTTGTAAAATAGCACGAATATAAAGAAACACAATATCAGAACAAGAAATGCTTCTATAAAATCATTATGAATTTTAAACATAAACATCAATGTTGTAAAACTCGTGACTCGTAACTGCCAGTAAAAAACATTTGAAAAAGTATACGATAACTAAGATATCCACACATTCATGTAAGTGCACCAGTTTTACCTATAACACACACACACACACACACACACACACACACACACACACACACACACACACACACACACACACTGTCACACACACACACACTTTGTAAAATAGCATGAATATAAAGAAACACAGTATCAGAACAAGAAATGCTTCTAAGAAATCATTATGAATAGTAGTAATAGTGATTAATAATAATAATAATGGATACTTAAAAAGCACACTACCCAGAAATCTGCTCTAGGTGCTTTACCAAAACGCTTTTGTTAACATAATACATCATATCTGTTACATACACACACCAAAATGTGAATACACACACACACACACACACACACACACACACACACACACACACACACACACGCTGCATACATGCATACATACATTTTAACACACATGTGTATCTAACAGCTACCCTAACACATATGCACACATAGGCAGGCACAAACTTACATAAACACACGCACACGCACACACAATACACATTCATATACATGCATGTAGTTATGTACACATACATATGTATACACACATAGTCAAGCACAGCTAACGCAAAGGAAGTTGACCTGCCAGAATTGAACTTATTGCTGAGGGAAACGGTGAGTTTTGAGACGAGATTTAAAAGATGCGAGGGAATCAGAATGACGGAGGTTATCAGGGAGCTTGTTCCACGTCTTTGGCGATTGAAAAGAAAACGATCTGTGTCCATAGGTCTTACTTCTAACGTGAGGTATCCTGAGAAGTCGAGTATCAGAGGAAGAACGGAGCTGGCGAGACGGGGTATAGATATGGATGAGTTCAGAAAGATACTTGGGGCCAGATCCGTTGACTGCAGAAAAGGTCAGAGTGGATATCTTATAGTCTATTCGATCAGAAACAGGCAACCAGTGGAGAGACTGAAGGAGAGGGTCAAATTTAGAAGCTCTGCAAATGAGTCTGGCAGCGTTATTCTGAATTCGTTGGTATCAGTCTCAGTATCAGTAGCTCAAGGAGGCGTCACTGCGTTCGGACAAAACCATATACGCTACACCACATCTGCCAAGCAGATGCCTGACCAGCAGCGTAACCCAACGCGCTGAGTCAGGCCTTGAGAAAAAACAAAACAAAAAAAACAACCAAACCCCACCCCCCCACCCCCACCCCCCCAAAAAACAACCCCAAAAACAAAAAAAAACAAAACAACCCCCCCCCCCCCCCCCCCCCCCCAAAAAAAAAAAAAAAAAAAAAAACTCGTTGGAGTCTGTCTAACAGATATTTGGGAAGGCCGGCCAAAAGAGAGTTGCAGTAATCTAATCTTGAGAGAACCAGAGAGCATACAAGTGTCTTGGTTGCATCGGTTGAGAGATAGTGGCGGATAGAGCTGATTCTACGCAGTTCCAAATAGGCAACTTTACAGATGTTCGAAATGTGCTGTTTGAAGGAAAGAGACTGGTCCAGGATTACACCAAGACTGCGAACAGAGTGAAACAGGTGTGCTATTGATCAGAACAGAGTCAGGAAAGGAAGGATGTTGACGAAACTTCTTTGGACAGGTTATCATCAATTCAGTCTTATCATCATTTAACTGCAGCTTATTGAGAGTCATCCAGTCCTTTAGGCCAGCAATGCACTCCTGTGTTTGAGTCACCAGTGCATCAAATTCAGCTATGGAAGCCGACTGATAAAGTTGTGTGTCATCAGCAAAGCTCTCATGCGACATCGCATGATGACTGATGACATCCGACACAGGAGCCGCATACAGCAAGAAAAGAACAGGACCTAGGACGGACCCCTGTGGGACACCATATTTCAAGGCAGATACTCTAGAGTATCTACCATTTGCACATACTTTCTGTGTACGATCTGACAGGTAAGACGTGATCCATGCTAGTGCAGTGTCACGAATACCAAAGGTTTTAAGTCTGTTCAAGAGGATAGAGTGGTCGATAGTGTCAATATTAACATTAACTGAAATACGCATTGTGCCTACTTTCTATGTAGCTGGCTTCAGCCACTTTACAGAAACAGGTAATCAGAAACACACACACACACCTATTGTTACATGGGTCAAAACTACGTTGCGAGAAGTGACCAAAACAGAAGACTACTCTGTTACAAGAGATGGCAAAAAAGTGTATCATCACATCAACCAAACGTGGACTTGTATACATCTTGGGTGCACGTGTTGCACACACATAACTGAAATAAAGTAGGAAGAACGAAAAAATCCACCTGATACACAGTGAGCTCACTGAGAACAAGCAAACTAAATGAAAAGCGCAAGACTGATATTTCTGTTTAGGGCTGACAGTGCTCTTCTTTCAGTCTTAATGCATTAAAAACAGACATTGCAACATCTCTGGTCACATTGCAAGTTTCGTTTTGCAGCAGAGACGGTAATGATAGATTTCTAACATTTTGCGCATACTTGTGTGCAAATATTTCTTTCTGTGATCATTTTATTATGGACAGGCTTTTAATCATGTATTTCGTCCTCTGTTCGAACATCACACGGACTGTTTATCTGTGTATATTTGTTACAGGTGATAAAGATGAACAGTTGGAAAAATGAAACGTCTTAAAAAACAACAACAACAAAAATCCAATAGTGCCTCTTGTTCCGAAGAGTCCTATTAAATGTGCATGTGTTATGCATGTTTAATTTAATGGTGACAAACCCTAACCATTAGGCAAACAAATCTGTTTATTGTAATGGTTGTTTGTGAACAACATGCACTGAGTGATGAGAATATTGCACAAATCACTGCAAATAAAATTCAGTGGCTTCTTTCACTTCCTTTCAATAAAATGTTTCCTGAATTATCGAAACAATCTACATCCTTAATGAGTAAAGGAAATAGGAAACAAATCAGTCACTAAATGCACTGCTTTTACCAACAAGCTGACCACTTGAGTGAATGTCAACAGTGTAAGGTATTCACACTGAGTGTAAAACAGACTTGGGTCGTATTTTAAAATCTAATCAGCAAGATTTGTTTAACTCACTCAGTACGGCCAGTCCTCTCTTCTCCTCTACACAGACACCTCGGATGTCCAGTGGGTGTCTGAATGACCCAACCTTTAGCTTCCATCGTCAGAATTGTGGTATTCTTTGTCAACATTCACGTCTTCAGTATAAGAGCCTTCTGCTTGCAATATTTTGATGATGGTAATTGGGGTGAAACGCTGTTAACGTCGTCTCTTTCGCCGTTCGTATGGAGAGAGTTAAAAGAAAAAAATTGTCCTTGGTATACTCAGGTTGATGTTCCATTACATGGCAGAATTTTGCTTCATATAGCAGATGTTTGCATCAATGTAACTTCCATACTGAGCACAAAAAGCAGCTATTTTTGCTAAACATAATAAAATATGCTATTATGTATATGTCAATAAGAGAAACATTCAAAAGTTTTATGAAAACCAAGTAACAGTGAAATAACAGTGGAACCTTTTATTTCTTTGCTTCTTACCATTTTCTGTGTCATTCCCACATGTGTATTATCAATGTAACTGGAATGCATTGAAAGAACTGATCTTTTAACCATATCGCATTCTAGATGGCACTGGCAGCAGTCGGGAGCGCTCGCACACGCGCATGAGGTTTCACGTCGGTAGTCGCCGGCTGAATGTGTGTGGTACTTTTCCATCACGTGCTCAACCCATGACGATGCTCAACAGGCACTAAACGTCGGTGGGGATTTCCCCACTATAGTCCAAATAATCTGGCATCACCATTTTTGAATGTTAGCACCACTTCCATTCACAAAGAAAGAATGGAAACTGCGTGTGGAGAGTTGTGAATGAAACTGACCGATTTTCACAATGGCGTCACCTGCTTACACCAGTGAGTTTGAGGACTAATCAGTGGAGGAGTACGACCTTATTTTACAAAAAAAAAAAAAAAAAAAAAAAAAAAAAGAGAGAGAGAGAATGAAGAGCGTGAAGAGTCAGAAGTAGGGTCTGTAGATTCTGACGTACATTTAGGCTCCGATCAAGGGGAAAAAAAAGTGGTGAAAGCAATCCCGAGGACGATGTGCCGCTCGCCGCTCTACAAACCACATGGCGAACGGCTACTCAGCCTACCAACGTGACCGCATTCCAACAGCCAACAGGCCCTGTACATTCACTGCTAAGCACTGCCACCCCTCTGGATTTTTTCTTTTTGTTTATACCCCTCACATTATTTCAAGTAGCAGCAGAAGAGACCAACCAATATGCTCTGTTTGGTACAACAAAAATGGACACTCAAACTGATGAAAAACGAAAGGAAATCAATACGATATTGTTAATAGCAAAACTGTCCATCTCCAAATTTAAATACAGCAAGTGCAAAAATCTTGACCTTATCTTTGAATCAGAACTCAGCATACGTAACCATGGGAATCAGCGTATCGTACCGTGTGAGAATGAGTTGTTTCACATGTTTCCAAAAGGAGGAAAGTTTGGGGCAGGAGTAAAAGGCATGTTCAATGTTATCGGTTTCTTGGCACCAGTTACATCTATTTGTGTCCGTTACACCCATTTTGGCAAGCAGAATATTCGTTGGGTAAATATTGTGTATGAATTTGAAGTGAAGTAACCTCAGTCATGATTCTTTCGTATATTCATATGCTAATTTGAAGTAGTCGCTTATATTGATGTCTAGCTTACGTTTCCAAAACTGAGTTGCACATATTTCATGGTTTTGTTTTCGGGCGAATGTTTTCCTGATTTGTTTATTTGACAAGGTATTGAGGTTCCCCTGTTTTGTTGCAATGTCGTTTGGATTTTCATCGTTGTGGACATCATTAGCTAGATGGAGTTTCCATGTTTGTGGGGTTGAGTTTATTTTGCATTGTATTCAAAAAGAAGGCCAGGGTCAGCGCCTAATTTACGCACTATTTCTACATGGATGCCGCCGGAAAGTGTAGCGCATTTCCTTTGTATTTTATATTTATGTTATTCCATAACGGTTCTGTTTTTATGTTTTCTATTGGTCTGTCTTCGTTAAAGATGGCCACCGTTTTTATTACATCTCTCCAAAATACTGACTGCACTTTTTACAGTTTTTTAAAAAATTTCTTTGGGTGAAACGTTACACTTGAAACTGCTATGACTGTCTTGGAAGGGGGACATGTTGTGTCTCGCCAGAATGCTCCAGTGAGATTTTGTCTCTTTAAGGAGTCTGGCTGCCCATTTCACCAAGAACATTTGCTGCTGGTGTTCGATGTTGATCATGTTTAAACCACCACCTTCTTTGTCGAGGCTCAGAACGCCTCTTTTTATTTTTTCAAATGCTTTTTATTATTTAACTTTTTTTCCAAAGAAATCTGTACATTAATGTGCTAATGGTATTCAGAACTTTAACCCGTACAGACGCTACCTGTAGGACGTGAGAGAATTGTGACAGTAGAAAAGTTTTTGCCAGAATAAATTTACTATATAGAGACTGGTTTCTGCATTCCCATTGTTTTATCATCTTAGTTATTTTTTCAACTCTGGCTTTCCAGTTTTCTTCGATTTCCGAAATTTCCATTTCTTCTGAGAAATATATCCCCAGAAGTTTCAGTCTGTCAGATCCCATGGGAATGTCATTTATTTCACCTGTTTCATGTTTTCTTGACCCCAGCCACATGCCCTCAGATTTATTTTTTATTTAACTTCAGGCCTGAATACTCCTCGAACTGCGTTACAATATCTGTAACTATTTGAATATCTTGTGCACTTTTAAGGGTTAATGTTGTATCATCTGCAAACTGTTTTATTTTAGAGTTGTTGCTATGTTTGCACACATCGTCGAGCAGAGTTAGGTCAATTCCTTGAATATCTTTATTACTTCTAATTCGAATCGCCAGTATTTCTACTGCAAGTACAAAAAGAAGAGGGCTGAGGGGGCATCCCTGTTTCTGTTTGTGAACCTTGGGCCAAAGTTAAATATATCTAAGGCTTCGATGATACGTTTTTTTGATAATGTATCAAAAGCCTTGGAGAAATCAAGGGCAGTGAGAGTCCCTGGTTGATTGGTTGTGTTCAGGTATTTTGTGAGATCATCGAAAAATCTCAAATGGACTGCAATGTTTCTTCCTTTTATGAAACCTACTTGATCTTCATTTGCAGCTGATTTGATTACATTTTGGAGTCTCATAGCCAGTGCTTTCGTAAATATCTTGTAGTCTGTGTTTGTAAGAGTAATTGGTCTATAATTTGCGAGGTTATTTCTGTCCAAGTCATTGCCTTTGTGAATTAAAGTTATGATTCCTTTTTTCATTGAAGAAGGCAGTTCTCTGTTCTTAAGTGCATCTGTAATACAACGGTGGAATAGCATTTTTAATTTGTACCAGAACGTTTTTCTAGAATGCTGGTGTCAAGCCATCGCTACTGGGTGCAGAGTCTTTGTTTAAATTAGTAAGGGCTAGTGTCAGCTCCTCCAAAGTTATTTCTTTGTCACATTGATCTTTTTCTTCTTCTGTAAGTATTGGGTAATCTCCATTACTCAGGAAATGGTCTTTTATATGTCTTCCTCTTCCTATGGATATGTTCTTCTTGTATAGGTTTGTGGTTCAATATTGTCTGTGAATTGTCTGTCGTGTTTTCGTCTGTGCGTAGAGATGTTATAACGTTCGCAGCTTCTTTGATCTTTTCAAGGCGGAGGAAATATTTTGGGTTTTTTTCACCATCTTCTATCCATTTGGCTCTTGGGCGGATCTGAGCACCTCTTGCTTCGTTTAATTCTTGTAGTTCTATTTCTTTTCTTAGTTGCCCAGCTTTCATTAACATATCTTTATCATGAATGTTCTGATGTAGAACATTGTCTTCTCTGTCAAGGACATCAGAACATTTGGTCCATGGGTTTTGACAGTTTCGTTTATATAACATTTTCAAAAGACAGTGCATATCATTTGTGCAGTGGGATATCCACACTGTGCAGTTGAACACGGTTCTTCTGTACTGCAGCCACACTTCAACATTTGCAGCACCTTAGCAGGTGCTGCTTCAACACCAGGGGGATGATCTGACAGGCAGCAAAATTGTGTCAGTCTTGTACCACCTTAAGTCAGGCAAAGTTCTGGCGGATCTTTTCAAATGGATGCCTGCAGATGAGTTGCTGCTGATTTTCTTGCTGTTTCAAAGAATCAGGCTTCAAACCTGATCTTGGTCATTTCTGTGCATTTACAGCCGCAACAAGCACCAATAAACTGAGTAGACTGCTGGATGACGTGATCGAAATAAGATTCTGGGTTCCCCAAGCTTTTAAGTAAAAACCCTTTTTAAAGAATTTTCAGAACTGTGGCTTTTCCAAAACCCCAAATGTAAGTCACTGTGTCACAACCCGAGAGGTCGTGTGCTGCTGGATGGTCTGGGATGATACATATGTTCATGTTCTTTGACTGTCACAACAATGTAACCTGATATTTTCTGGGAGGATGTGCCTTCCATCACAACAGCAGCAACAGCAACGGTGATCAGCTGGGGATGAGATGCCATTCTTGACTTCATCAGGGATGGGGTCATCAGCAGTCACTACGAGCTTGTGCTGAAGGAACCATTGAACCTGAAGACCACGTACCTTTTCCAGCAGCTGCTCACATATGATGGCAATCATCTGTATTTTGTTGTCAGTCACTGTCAGTGCTACACTTTTAGGAGGCAGAACAGTGTCTGGTCTGAGCTGGTGACGCCTTGTGGCTATTTCCACAGCTCCAGAGGATCTGGTAGTCTGTCAAAGACAAAACAAACATTACTGTCTTTCAATTTGGTAATAATCAACTCCAGGAATCTGTCCACATACGTTTGTACTGAGCCCTGATGTACTGAGTACTAAGTACTGATAGCCAACAGACAGTCCACAGCACTGCACAGACATCGATGATCACATCAGCTTTCTGACTTGTACGTGTGGACAGATGAGACTGCAGTTTTCTTTTCAGTACAGACTTAGTGGTGGAAGGTCTCATGAGCTCACTGTCTGTAAACATGGAAGTTGGAATTGATGCCACCTCATGTTCAAATGTTTTCCAGGTCAAGAAAATGTGTGCTCATTAGACCCATGACTCTGCTGTAGATGAGCTCTGTGTCAAACGTGGTTCCAGATCCTTTTTTGTCGCTTTTCAGCTGACAGCCATGCTGACGATCTTCGAACTAGAGGAAGCATTGAACCTTTCTGGCCACGTGCTCTCAAATTCCTCCATCTGCTTAACTCCAAATTCAAAGTTTTGTCAACGTTGACATTCTGGTTGTATATCATTCCAGAGGCGATGCTGACAATACTGCTGTATGATCATTTTGAGCAAGTGAATTAATGTGCACCAGAAGTTTCCTTTGAATTTTGTCTCTGTCTTTGGCATCAGACTGAATCCACACACTGGCATTTCTTTTTGTGGAATGTAACATTCTGTGATTCAATGTTCTTCTGCTCCTGGTTCTCAGAGATTCCTATGATCAGCTGGCTGCAAGTGTGGAGACTGAGTGCTCATCTGGCTTGTGCACCAGGGTTCAGAGTGATGCCAGTCAGACCATCTGGACCATGACTTTCTGACTTTTTTGGATGGCGACTGTTGCGTTGGATGCGGTGCTGGCTTCTTTTTGCGTTTCAGGTGGCGATTCATGTAAAGAGAAGAGGTGTAAGTGGACGCACGATTAAGATGGCAGCGTATGAAGGCATGTTCAGAAACAGATGTAGCCGTGGTTACCTGGACCGAGTGGTTCTAATTTGGGGACGGTACAAAAGACTTAACTAAATATTGATGATATACTGTATTAAAGGATAGACAAGAATTCCCGCGCACAGGCCAGGAACATATAGGGGCCAGTCACAAATGGATTGTTTTATTTACAATAGTTATATAGATGAGAAGAAGATATAAGAAGAGAAGAGATAATGAGAAGATGACATAAAAAGAGAAGAAATAAAAAGAGAAGATATAAGAGAAGAACTAAGAGAAAAGATGTAAGAAGAGGAGACAGTGCCTGGAATAACACAAACAAATGTCATTAGTACAACATGTTGGCACAAGTGAATAATAAAGCACATGTATACATATTACATGGAAAGACTACCACTTGGTAATGCATATGTGTGAAGACCAAACACTGACATCAAATGACATTTCTAATACATTTAAATAGTGCAGTTAAAGCGATTGAAGCTATGCTGATTTGGTGAAAGTACACTGACAATATACATTAGGTAAAGCTTATACTGTGTCAAAGTGACTCAAATGAATCAGTTTATCATGTAGCACTATACTGGAGTAAGCCGTATAGGAGAGGGCATGATAACTAAATTACAATTAACAGACTGATACAAATCAGGTGGTTTTAACCAATAACTGATATTAATCCAACACTATTTTGTAATCATGACAGAATACTACACACATTTCAGAGTACTGAGAATCAGTGAAACACTGTAACCTTCATCAGTGACAGCAAATGAGAAAGAACGCGTCATATGCACTCACTAGAATATTCTGGAACAAACTCTCAGCGTCCAGAGACGTCATTGACTGTGACGTCAAGAAGAATCAAATGGAATACTGCTCCAAGCATATGACGACATGGCAATTATTTAGATCAGTTTCAGTTTCAGTTTCAGTAGCTCAAGGAGGCGTCACTGCGTTCAGACAACTCCATGTACGCTACACCACATCTGCCAAGCAGATGCCTGACCAGCAGCATAACCCAACGCGCTTAGTCAGGCCTTGAGAAGAAAAAAAAGAGAAAAAAAGGGTGAGTAAATAATAGATAAATACATTGAAAAAAATAATTACTACCACTACTAATAATATGTATAAGGTGCAAACACTTGATGAAATCAACTATAAGCGTACATAAATAAATAAATGATAATTATAATATAAAAAAGAGTAGTAATCAAAATAATAATAAATAAATAAATAAATAAGACAACAATGATGATAAATAAGCAAATAAATGTAAAACATGGAGACACACATTCACGCATACACCCACATATGCATAACAGATATGCACGAAACATGCATTTTCACAGATGAGCATGAGCCCCAACACACACACACACACACACACACATTACCCTGCACCTCCTCTACCCCCCTCCTCCACACACTCATTTCTAGGCTACGTATCGAAGCTTCCACCACACACACACACACACACACACACGCACACAGATGAACACTTACTTGTACAAGCACGCACACATACGCCCATATCCCCCACCCCCAATCCCACACACATGTATACAAAGATATCTCTCTCTCTCTCTCTCTCTCTCTCTCTCTATATATATATATATATATATATATATATATATACACCTGCACGTTCCAATATTCCGTTGCTCCCACAGTGTAGGCATGCATACACGAACATACCTCATCCTCTACCCCCCTCCCCGCCGCACCCCTCCCCCCCTCACACACACACACACACACACACACACACACACACACACACACACACATATACACAAGTGCACAGAGACTCTCCTGACACTTGTGTACACTTACACCCTCGTGCATGCACAAACGCACTCAAACACACAGATCCACACATACACACAAACACACACATACACACATGAACAGAAGCTGCCACTGATTGGCCACAAGAGGGATGGGAAAAGATCTCTGATGCCAAGAACGTGGCGTCTAGTGTGTTGCTCAGTCTATTGTATTTGGAAAAGCCCACAGAGACTCTGTTCTGTTTTGAAGAAATTTGCGCAATGTTGGTTTGGAAATGATGCCGATATTTGTTTGATTTGCAAAGCATCGTGCTCCACCTTTCATGCTAGACTTACGGCCGCTCCCTATCTCTACCTTTATTTCTTTGAGGCGATCGATGGTGTGATGGCCTTGTACCTGTTCTTTTGATATTCTTTGACTTTTCTGAGGATTTCCGATTTTCCTAGATGTAGGCCTCTCGTTGTTGTTGAGTTACCAGCAAGTCTGTCAGCTTGCTCATTTCCCTTAACACCTGCATGTACCGGGCAGTATGACCATGTGAGTTTTTTAATCTGAAAGTTGTGCATTCCCTTATGCCACTCTGGGCTTCCCTTTCCATTTTCAATTTTCTGTATGAGGTTCATCGAGTCTGTTTGAATCATGGCATGTTGGTTTCCGGGCATGTGGATGGACGATAGCCACTGGAGGGCATGTGTCACAGCTTCAACTTCCATCGTTAGGCTGGAGGTCATGACTTTGTAGGCAGCATTCTATTCCCTAATTGTTTTTCCATTTTGTTTTGCAGTGAATCCCCAACCAGATTGGTCTTTGGTGACTGAGTCATCTGTGTCTTTGATGATGTCCTCTTCTTTTCTGTTTTCTTCTATGAGTAGCTTCACTTCCGCATCAGTTTTGCCCTCTGGCCATTCCCGACAATGTCTTCCTAGAGTGGGTGAAATGGCTGTGTTGAATAGATGGTTGAGGTTTTCGGGGGTTTTCTCCCATTCTTTCGTTTCTTTCAGGTCTTGTAGTCAGCATACTAGCTGGATTGTGTCTTCTGCTTGCCCCATCCATGATCTTCCTCGTCCTAGACGGCTGCCTTTTGGTTCTTTGACTGTGTTATGCAGTGGGTTTTGAGGGTTTTCTAATGCTTTGAAGTAGGTCTTAACCTGTTCTAGCTTGTTTCTGGCCTGCACTGAAGGAAGGTCAAGCAGGTATCGCATGGTTTCCGTGGGCGTGTCTTTTGTTGTTCCAAGGATCAGCCTCATAGCTTCATTTTGAACTCTTTCTAATTTTAGGAGGTTGCTTTGAGACGGTGTTGTTAGCCCAAGTCCGTAGTCGATCACACTGAGGACGAGTGATTGGTATAGCAGCAAGAAGTGGCTTGTTCAATACCTTTGGTTGCCATTGCTTTTAAGACAGAAAGGCCTTTTTTGCATTTGAGAACAGTATTTTCCGTATGTTTTCTGAAGGTCAGCATCCTGTCGAAGTGTATTCCTAGGTAGCGTAGGCATTCAGTTTTCTTGATCTGAATCCCGTCGAATGACACAGGTGGTGGCGATTTGCTCACGGTTCTGTTGTTGAGGGTGCACAGCAACATATGGGCTTTCACTGGATTGATGGAAGATCCTGTGTCTTTGCACTATTGAGCAATATTGTTTAGTTGTTTCTGGACGGCTTTAGTTCTTTCCTGAGCATCTTTCGAAGTTTTGAAAACCAGGCCATCATCCGCAAGAGTAAGCACCCGAGCTATTCCATTGTTGTTTAAGTCTGCAAGGCCCTTCGTGTAGACATTGTAGAGGACAGGAGAGAGCGGAGACCCTTGTGGCAGTCCCATGGATAGTTTAGAAGGTGCAGACATCCAATCTCCGAGGCATAGGCTGACGGTTCTTTCCTGAAGAGCTGCTGCTATCCATCTTGTCAGTGTCAAACTTACTCCATACCTTAGTAGCAGCTCCATGAGGTGCGCAAAGTGGACTTTATTGTAGGCATCTTCAAGGTCGATTCCTACTGCTTGTGTTTCTTCTTTTCTTTGAAATCCTTCATACACCTCATATGCAACAGCAGCTGCATTTTCCCATGTGGACTTGCCTGTTCTGTAACCACCTAGATTTGAAGGGAGAATGTGCCTGTGTTCAAGATCACTTGCAAGTTTCCTGGCTATCATGCGTTCCATGAGCTTTCCAGCAATGTTTTGCATGGTTAGGATCCAGTAGCTGCTTACCTGACAATGGTCCTTTCCTGGTTTTGGTATGGGTTTTAAGAAGCTGTGTGTCCAGTCCTCCGGCACATGTCCATTGTGGAAACTGTTTTGATACAGACTGAAAAGTTTGTTTCTGTCTTCTTCCGATAGCTCCTTGATGTCCGAGTAGCAAACTTTGTCTGGGCCTGGAGCCAATTCTTTCTTGCATTTAGCTATTGCTTCATTTAGATCATCTATGTCAAGTCATCATCGGTTCCAGTCTGCATAAGGGTTTGGTTTAACTCCTCAACATATTTCTTTTTCTCATCTAAGTTTCTTTGATCGCTCTGTTGTATGAAATGTTTGAGCAGGGCGGATCCTTTTTCTTCGTTTGTCTTAAGCTTGGTTCCATCAGTGTCTACCATGTCTGGGGTTGTTGTTGTGCACGTTTTCCCTTCCATGCAACGATAAAATTGCCAGAACTGTGTCAATGTTGTGTCATAACTGAGTGCCTCGCAAACTGTTTCCATTTGTCATTTTTGGCCTCTTGAGCAATGACTTCAAACTGTTTAGTTTTTTCTTTCATTTTTGTTTCAATATCTTTGTCCAAAGAAGGTTTTGTTCTTTCTTTTTGCCAAAGTTTGACAGCCGCATGTTTTTCTATCCAGGCTCTCTCTGTGTTGGTATTCCACCATTGGGGGCTGAATAGTTTGCATCCGGTTCTTTTGTTTCTTCTGCGTCTTAATTTTTCCATGATTTCATACAGGGTTTATCTGACAGTTTCTGCAGACTGAAAACTACCGGGAGGTGGTCACTGCCTTGGTGTGGAAGCGTCTCTGCATTCATTTCTGCTCTGAATTTTGGAGATGTTAGAGCGATGTCGATCACACTGTCACTGTCCCCTTGTCTTGTTCCAAGGCGAGTTGGGGATGTGGTTGTTAATGGGCTAAGAAGAATTTCCCCTATCATTCCTTCAAGTGCGAGTCCTTGTGGGTTGGTGTTCCACTGGTCCCATAACTTCGATCTTGCATTAAGGTCTCCACAGATAATGATTGATTATTTAGATCAATTATAGCCGAGCTGTGACTAACATGTCAAAGCAATAACTGAACAAAGCAGTAACTGAACATACTCATACGAACACAAGTACTGTGTCAAAGAATACAATTTACAAATCAACACATTCTACACACTAGTACTTACAGTGATACATAGTGAGATGTCAGCCATTGTGGGAACACACATGACACACACTACTTGCGACGCAGCAAGAGAGAGAGAGAGAGAGAGAGAGAGAGCAGCTCTGGTCAGATGACTGACCAGGTATGAAATGACCACTCATCACTCACTGTGTCAATTTATGCAGGTTAAGGGGACCGCAAAGACAATCACGTGTGCTGTGACACAGATCGGTCTAAATCTGGCCAAATCTGACAACCACTGTGTTTCTTACAAGGTGTTCAGTGACAGATTTATAAATGATTCCTGAACCGATTTACGTCGGATCAGCTGCAAAAGAAAGAGCTCAACACCTACTTTATAATGAGTATAAAAAGAAGTGTTGATTATTTAAGACGAATTTATAATCTTAATTTAAGTCACCTGAACAGGGTCAGTTTTAACAAGCTCATCGCTGAAATATACAAACTGCGTTAAATCAGTTTAACGTAGGCAAACATAAATATAATAAACTTAAAGATGGAATCGCGACGATATATAATACTTGTAGTTTACTGATCTGACAAAAGAAATATTAATTAAATAGGGTTGAGCAGAAACACAGATTCCAGCTCAGCCAATAGCTACCGCGATGCACACTGGCCCAGCCATGAGAAGGTTGTCTGTCGAGAACAAAATGATGTCAGCGTTCAAACTGGGAGTGACGTCACACATATTCTGAGTGCGGGTTAGTTGGGAAAACTGTCCTCTGCTGTAGCTCGTGTGTGAGCAGTTTTTTTAAGTAAGCATAGTGCTTGGTCACACAGAAAACAATGTAAACAGAAAACAATTTTTATGTAAAGATGAATGCTGCTGGGAGTACAAAGTTCCTCTCCCACCTGTTGAAAGAAAAGACAGAGGCGTGTTCCGTATGTGCACACATGCACGTGGGCGTGCACACAGACAGACGGACACCCTCTCTCTCTCTCTCTCTCTCTCTCTTACAAACACCCATCAACCTACCCACCCACATGCACGCAAGCACGCATGCACACAATCTCTCTCTCTCACACACACACACGCACACGCACGCACGTGCGCGCGCGCACACACACATACACACACTCGCGGGACACACCGACTTCCTTATTATGTATGTTTTAACAACATGTTCCTTGAACTGCGTTCATCAGAGCTGAAAAATACGGAAAAGGAAAACAGACTTATTTCGCCATACATTCGTTTTAACCCAGCAGTCTGCTTAAGCTTTGACTGACATGAACGTGGTTTCAGATTATAATCGTTTTCGTGTTCTTGTTACAAATATTACGTTAGTGGCAGAATCATTAACATTGTATTCCATAAGTATGTCAGACACCTGAACAATTAATCTATTTTTATGCACACATTCCAAGCAACTAAACAATGAACAACTCGCGAACATGTTAAAATACGGATTACTGAGAAATAAGTTACACTCACCTTAAAATTGTGTGTGTTGTTAGAGATCGTTCCACCCGCGATCTGCTTGGTATACAACAAAACCGATGTCATTTAAAAATTTTAAAAACGTAGTATTATGTTACCAACAACAGTTGTGTACTTTGAAATATTGCCTAGAAGTAGGTGGCACTGCCTTGAAAAAGGTGGCTGTTTTATGATGCCACGGTCTCTCTCAGGGATGGGAGGCGGAAGACCAGACACTGGTGATGACAGGCGGGATATTCCTGAGTTGAGTCAGCTGCTGACAGCCAGCGGTACTGGCGCACATGGTCTTCGCGGCTATGGTGTGCCGTGTGGACTAAAAGGAGACAATGCTTATTTTGATTTTTCTTTATTTAATTCTTTTGAAAAATGCTCAATGATGACAAGGTGGCATCAGTCGGATATTTGATGTATACGTATTAAGGAACCCAAAACTGCTGAAAACAATTATGAGACCTTTTTTGAGAGGTTCCGGTGCTTTCTGCCAGACTATGTGCTTGGTTTCTTCAGACTGCTCTGCTGCTGCTCCCTCCTCCTCTGTAGCAGGGGGCACAACAGAGGGGCAGTCACACATTTTGTGTCCTTGTTGCAAACATCCCCTGCACACCACCTCTCCCTCACAGTTTGCTGCCAGATGTGCGTCCTGTAAACACTTGCCAGAGATGAACACAAACCTGCGGCCAGTCTCGAAACGTGTCAGCTGTCTATCGGGGTTCCTCGCTAGCTCATTTCGAAGTGAGGATCTGATCTCCACTCCTAGCTTCTGCAGTGCGGCTTCAATGTCTTTGTTGTCCACACTGAGATGTACATTGTTTATCCACAGTTTGGTGGTTGGTTTCTCATCAGTCTGGTCTCTGATAACGAAAGGATTTTTGTCCAGGAGAGAGACACGTGCTCCCCTGAACAAGAACCCCTCCAACAAGAGCTTGTCTCTAGTTTCATTAGTTTTCGGATAAATCCGCCACATACCACGTACACGCTGAGCACCATGGATTGTCTCACGCCCACAAACCGCTTCCGCAGCTACACATACATCGTAGACTGTAGGCAGCAACTCATAGTCTGGCAGTGCACGCGATGTAACATAAACTGGGGCTACTGGGGCCGGCGTTGCTGCCGCCATGATGGCTCAAGCACTGAAAAACTCCTTTCCTATGAAATTTCTTTTGCGTTCTCTACATAGAAGATGTTATTTCGATAAACACAATACACACCATAACACCCCACTCACAGACTGCGCTGGTGAACATTGAACTGATGTCTTAGGTATATTACTTTTACATTTGTTTTAACAAAAATGTAGGGAGCACTGACGATCGTGGTCTGCCGACATCGGAGACCTGGCCGGAAGTCCGTGTGGGGTGAAGTTCATACACTGGAGAGTCGGGCAGATCAGCACGGGTAGGACCATCTGTAGACACAGACATGACAATGGTGATGACAGCAGTAGTTGGTGGTGCTGCTTCTGTGTCTGTCTGTCATCACCAGTCTTCTGACAATGTGTCAGACTCAATGAGCACAATCAGATATATGTATATAACACCATGTAAATTTGTTTTAGAATAAAGAAAAACTATGAGATGACCTTAAAGAACTAATATAAAAAACAAAGTCATCAACAACTCCAAGAACAAGAGACAGACAGGTAAACACAATTGTTCATTAAAATAAACACTGTGATGAGTTTCAGTTTCAGTTTCAGTAGCTCAAGGAGGCGTCACTGCGTTCGGACAAAACCATATACGCTACACCACATCTGCCAAGCAGATGCCTGACCAGCAGCGTAACCCAACGCGCTTAGTCAGGCCTTGGGAAAAAAAAAAACGGGGGAATAAATAATAGATAAGCTTGCATAAATAAATAAATAAATAAATAATAATTATAATATAGAAAAAGGTAGTAGTAATAATATTAGTAATACTAATAAAATGATAATAATAAAACATAAATAAATAAATAAATAAGACAACAATGGTGATAAATAAGCAAATAAATGTAAAAAATGAAGACACACATTCACACATACACCCACACATGCATAACAGAAATGCACCAGACATGCAGTTTCACATATATGAAAGCACAGTCAAATACATATAAACGTACATGAGCTCCAACACACACACACACACACACGCATTACCGTGCACCTCCTCTACCCCCCTCCTCCACACACTCATTTCTAGTCTAAGTATCGCAGCTTCCACGGCACACACACACACACACACACAAACACACACTCACAGAGATGAACACTTACTTGTACAAGCACATATGAAAGCACAGTCAAATACATATAAACGTACATGAGCTCCAACACACACACACACACACACACATTACCTTGCACCTCCTCTACCCCCTCCTCCACACACTCATTTCTAGTCTACGTATCGCAGCTTCCACGGCACACACACACACACACACAAACACACACTCACAGAGATGAACACTTACTTGTACAAGCACACACACATACGCCCATATCTCCCACCCCCAACTCCACACACGTACATACAAAGATATATATATACACGTTCCAATATCCTGTTGCTCCCACAGTGTAGGCATGCATACACTCACATACCTCATCCTCTACCCCACCTCCCCCTGCACTCCCACCTCCCCTCACACACACACACACACACACACACACACACACACACACACGTACACATATCTCTCCTGACACTTGTGTACAGTTTCACTCTCGCGCATTCACAAACGCACTCAAAAGCACACATACACACAAACACACACAGCCGCCACTGACTGGCCGCAAGAGGGATGGGAAAAGATCTCTGATGCCAAGAACGTGGCGTCTAGTGTGTTGCTCGGTCTATTGTGTTTGGAAAGGCCCACAGAGACTCTGTTCCGTTTTGAAGAAATTTGCGCAATGTTGGTTTGGAAATGATGCCGATATTTGTTTGATTTGCAAAGCATCGTGCTCTACCTTTCATGTTAGATTTGCGGCCGCTCCCTCTCTCTGCTTCTATTTCTTTGAGGCGATCGATGGTGTGATGGCCTTGTACCTGTTCTTTTTGGTATTCTTTGACTTTTCTGAGGATTTCCGATTTTCCTAGATGTAGGCCGCTCGTTGGTGTTGCGTTACCAGCAAGTCTGTCAGCTCGCTCATTTCCCTTAACACCTGCATGTCCCGGGCAGTATGACCATGTGGGTTTTTTAATCTGAAAGTTGCGCATTGCGTTATGCCACTCTGGGCTTCCCATTCCGTTTTCAATTTTCTGTATGAGGTTCATTGAGTCGGTTAGAATCATGGCATGTTGGTTTCCGGGCGTATGGAAGGACGATAGCCACTGGAGGGCATGTGTCACAGCTTCAACTTCCATCGTTAGGCTGGAGGTTGTGACTTTGTAGGCAGCATTCTCTTCCCAAATTGTTTTTCCATTTTGTTTCGCAGTGAATCCCCAGCCAGACTGGTCTTTGGTGACTGAGCCATCTGTGTATATGATGATGTCCTCTTCTTTACTGTTTTCTTCTATAAGCAGCTTCACTTCCGCATCAGTTTTGCCCTCTGGCCATTCCCGACAATGTCTTCCTAGAGTGGGTGAAATGACTGTGTTGAATAGATGGTTGAGGTTTTCGGGGTTTTTCTCCCATTCTTTTGTTTCTTTCAGGTCTTGAAGTCGGCATACTAGCTGGATTGTGTCTTCTGCTTGCCCCATCCATGATCTTCCTCGTCCTAGACGGCTGCCTTTTGGTTCTTTGACTGCGTCATGCAGTGGGTTTTGAGGGTTTTCTAATGCTTTGAAGTAGGTCTTGACCTGTTCTAACTTGTTTCTGGCCTGCACTGAAGGAAGGTCAAGCAGGTATCGCATGGTTTCTGTGGGCGTGTCTTTTGTTGTTCCAAGGATCAGCCTCATAGCTTCATTTTGGACTCTTTCTAATTTTAGGAGGTTGCTTTGAGACGGTGTTGTTAGCCCAAGTCCGTAGTCGATCACACTGAGGACGAGTGATTGGTATAGCAGGAAGAGGTGGCGTTGTTCAATTCCTTTGGTTGCCATTGCTTTTAAGACTGAAAGGCCCTTTTTGCATTTGAGAACAGTGTTTTCCGTATGTTTTCTGAAGGTCAGCATCCTGTCGAAGTGTATTCCTAGGTAGCGTAGGCATTCAGTTTTCTCAATTTGAATCCCATCGAATGACACAGAAGGTGGTGATTTGCTCGCGGTTTTGTTGTTGAGGGTGCACAGCAACGTTTGGGCTTTCGCTGGATTGATGGAACTGTGATGAATAACTTCAAGGATCATAAACCATAATGGTCAGAGAGACAGAGAGAGATAGAGAGAGATAGGGGCAAAGTAACAGAAATGTTTATTTGACAATGCTGATCTACCATTACCTGCCATAGTCATTGCTAAGACTCCTAACCACTGAGGCAGTCATAGTTCCTGGACACACATTACTGTATGTTGTCCTGACTTCAACCTGATGTTGCCCAATTAGACAATGTTACTTAATATTAGTAAAACATATCAAACCAATTCCTGTTAATTCGTTTTATAAATAAACTGCCAGTTAGGTGCTGTCCAGCCACGACCTGCCTTCTTCTATGGGTGTATGAAGATAAGGAGAATATCCAACAAGCAGGTCGTTAATTTCCGCACCAGGCAAAAAGAAAACTTCAAGAAACGGATCAACAATGAAACTGGCCTGTTGTAATGTCCAGCAATGATGCCTGGGCTCTCCCAAGATCTGCAAGACATCAATGACGCCAGAAAGACGGCTGTCATAAACAGCGAGCTAAAGATACTAAATGTGGACATTGCCACTCTGCAGGAAACACGGCTGGCTGACTCAAGAACACTAAAGGAGAGGGACTACACCTTCTGGCAAGGAAAGAGCTCTGATGCCCCAAGAGAGTATGGAGTAGGCTTTGCAGTCAGCAACAGCCTGCTGAACATGATCGAACCAGGCAGCGGCGGTTCAGAACGACTCCTGACTCTCCGCCTCAACACCTCCGAAGGCTATGGCACTCTCGTCAGCGCATATGCTCCAACTCTGTCCGCCTCTCCAGACGCCAAGGATGAGTTCTACGAAAATCTCGCATCAACCATAAGGAACATCCCCAGGACAGAACAACTTGTTCTCCTGGGCAACTTTAATGCCAGAGTGGGTGCAGACAACGATTCGTGGCCCTCCTGTCTCGTTCCTTTGGGGTGGGGGAAATGAAGGAGAACGGACAGCGACAACCTAAGTTTTGTGCCTGCCATGAACTGTACATCACCAATTCCTTCTTGAGGACGAAGCCCCAACACAAAGTCTCCTGGAGGCACCCGCGTTCAAAACAATGGCACCAACTGGATCTGATCCTAGTAAAACGACCTGCCATCAAAACCCTTCTCCACACTCACTCTTACCACAGCGCAGACTGCGACACGGACCACTATCTGGTATGCTGCAAGATCAGACTGCAACCAAAGAAGTTCCACTGCTCAAAGAAACAAGGGAACTCTCGCATTGACGTCAGCAAGATGTCTCAGCCAGACCTTGTAGAACAGTTCGCAGAGGCCTTTGAGAGAGAATTCGATGCATTGCAGCACAGAGACTCTGCCACAGAAAGATGGGAAAGGCTACGAGACACCATGCACCGCATTGCTATGGCCACCTTTGGGAAGAAAACCACGAAGTCCCACCACTGGTTTGAGGCCAAATCATCAGAGATGACTCCCATTATTGAGGCCAAGCGCACTGCACTCACCGAGTACAAACGGTCACCCAGTGAGAAGAACCTGCAAATCCTCAGGGCCGCCAGGAGTAAGGTTCAGTTTAACGCCAGGTGATGTGAAAATGAGTACTGGACAGAGCTCAGTGAAGAGATACAGAATGCTGCTGAAAGAGGCAACATCCGAGGGATGTATGATGGCATCAAGAAGGACCAGCACAGAGCAAGACTGCCTCCCTCAAATTCTCCACTGGGGAAGTAATCAACGATCCTAGCCAGCAGATGGAGAGATGGGCGGAACACTACTCTGACCTCTACTCCACAGAAAACATGGTGTCCAACTCAGCACTTGATGCCATCAAGTGCATGCCAGTCATGGAAGAACTTGATGCAGAGCCAACTGAGGACGAACTCAGCAAGGCCATTAACAGCCTGACATCAGGCAAGTCACCTGGCAGCGACGGAATTCCCCCACACCTCATTAAACACTGCAAGACTACTCTTCTACATCCTCTGCACACAGTCCTCTGTCAGTCCTGGAATGAGGGAGCTGTACTGCAGGACATGAGGGACGCCAAGATCATCACCCTGTACAAAAACAAGGGCAAAAGGAGCAACTGCAGCAACTACAGAGGCATCTCGCTTATCAGCATTGTAGGCAAAGTCTACGCTCGGGTCCTTCTAATCCGCCTGCAAAAACTGGCCGAACGCGTTTACCCGGAATCACAGTGCGGTTTGCGAGCAGAGAGATCCACGGTAGACATGATCTTCTCTCCTCGCCAAATCCAGGAGAAGTGATGAGAGCAGAGGATGCCCCTGTATGTCGCATTCATTGACCTCACCAAGGCCTTTGACCTAGTCAGTGGAGACGGCTTTTTCGAAAGATTGGCTGCCCCCCCCCCCCTCCGCCCCCCCCCCCCCCCGCCCCCCCAAGCTGCACAGCCTGATTGAGTCCTTCCACTCCAACATGAAAGAGATGGTGCAGTTTATTGGTAACCTCCCCAAGCCCTTCAACGTACGCAGTGGTGTCAAACAAGGCTGCGTCCTCGCCCCCACCCTCTCTGGAATCTTCTTTGCTCTTCTCCTGAGGCATGCGTTCAGCACAGCGCAAGAAGGGATCTACCTGCGGATCAGATCAGATGGCAGGCTCTTCAATCTCGCCCGCCTTAGAGCAAGGACAAAAGTTCGGGAAGCACTTATCAGAGACATTCTCTTTGCCAACGATGCCGCAGTTGTGACCCACACCCAGTGGGACTTGCAGTCACTAATGCATCACTTCTCCCAGGTCTGCAAAGATTTTGGTCTGACCATCAGTCTCAAGAAGACAAACATCCTAAGCCAAGACACGCCATCTCCACCAGCCATCACCATTGATGACAAGCAGTCTGACCATGCTGATGACATGCAGATTGCTCAGGCAATCAAACAACAGGGCAAGAAACTGCTCAACGATGTACTCAAGGACTTAGACAGGTTATCCATCATCAGGAAAGCATTAGTAGTTTGCTCAAAAGGAAGGGATGTGGGAGTTAACAATACTGATAATTATGAATCTGACACATATCATATTTTTGATCACCATCTGATACTAGTGTTTTTCGAACCCAAGTCGTGTGCTGCAAACGTAACGATTCTATCTTCAAACAGCCCACATCCATCTTTATTTCATTGTTTTAAAATCATTATAGATCTGTCAAAGTTTCAAACGTCCTCTATGGTTGTCGCGACTTTCAGGCTTTACTAACTTGTAACAAAAATACCAAAAGCAAATTCTGGTGAAAGATTTTCGGCAGTCACTCTGCTCGAGTCCATTTCTTTCGACAAGTTGTGATTAGCTGATCGAATGTGCATTTCTACTCCGAGCAATACAAGATTCTCATGTTTTCGGGATTTTCCCACGACCCTGTGTGTGTGTGTGTGTGCGTGTGTGCGTGTGTGTGTAATCACCATGTTTTTCACACTTACAGGAAAACACGTGCGCGCGCGAGCACACACACACATGCTTTACCATCACTCACATACACAAACATATACAAACTTTCATAAACAACGCACGTACACGTGGGCACACACACACATACACACGGGTACACAAGCGCACATACACATGCGAGCATGCACAAAACACACAAACGTGCACACATGTGTACTTCAGGAGTGCGCGCGCACACACATGCACGCACTCTCACTTCCTCAACCACTTTCACACACGATCTCCATCCTTGTCAAGAGGCTGGAGCTGTTGGAAATCCTCCATACAAACCACATGATCGTCACTTCAGTTGTAATATTCAGTGGATTTGGGCCTCCAGGACATAGAGACTAATAACTGAGTCCATGTTCCAGGCTGAGTTTACATCAGCTGATCATGTGGCAATACATATGATTGCAGTTCGTAAACGTTACTTTGATCTGGATCTAAACCAAAGTTCCAAACTGAGATTCATGCATCAGCTTATGGGCGTGAAATATTTGAACATTCACTGTCGCCATGGCTCTCACGTGACTGTATAATCTGTATTGCATGATGTCACTTCTCCACTTCCAGTTCTTCTCTTTGTTTGAGTGCAGACAGAAAATACAAATTTTCCTGTGCCTTTGACATATATCAAAATCTAAAGTTTACTTAATTTTGAATCGTCTGACACCACATATATGTTCAGGAAAATTCATGTTTTAAAGTTTCAGGGAGACAAATATGTGGGTTTTTCTCTGGGGCTGGATAATCTTTATCAGTTGCATGACGTCACTCCCCCCCTTGACATTCTTGTCTTGATTTGAGTAGTGCAGAGAGAAAATACGAATTTTCCTGTGAACTTTTCATTTGGAAATTTAATGTTTATTCAGTTCTGAATTTTTTGACACCACATGAATATTCAGGATAATTCTTCTTTTTTAAGTCACAGGCACATGATCCCATTTCTCCAATTCTGTCCCTCAGGGACATAAACTTAGAAAAAAAAAATCATAGAATGAAAACTATGACAGATAGATCCATTCTGTTTTTAAATTTTTTTAAATCTGTGATCTTTAAACGTTTAGATGGTATAGAAATGTTAAAAATTATAAATTGTGACTTTAGCCTGGTTTTTGGTTTTCGCGTGCTGCGCCACACCCACACACACACCCACACCCACACACACTTACACACACACACACACACACACACACACACACACACACACACATATATATATATATATATATATATATATATATATATATGTGTGTGTGTGTTATATTTATATTGATTGATTGATGTGGATACTTATATAGCGCCTATCCTCGGTCAGAGACCAAGCTCTAAGCACTTTACATACACGGGGACATTTGCACCACAGGCTGCCTACCTGGATAGAGCCGACTGACGGGTGCCACTGGGTGCTCATCATTCGTTTCCTGTGTCATTCAATCAGATTTCAGACGCACACGCATACACACTGAGACAGACATGTAACATTTTACGTGTATGACCGTTTTTATTTATTTACGCCGCCATGTAGGCAGCCATACTCCGTTTTCGGGGGTGTGCATGCTGGGTATGTTCTTGTTTCCATAACCCACTTAACGCTGACATGGATTACAGGATCTTTAACGTGCGTATTCGATCTTCTGTGTGTGCATACACATGAAGGGGGTTCAGGCACTAGCAGGTCTGCACATATGTTGACCTGGGAGATCGGAAAAATCTCCACCTTTTACCCACCAGGTGCACCGAGATTCGAACCCAGGACCCTCAGATTGAAAGTCCAAGCTTTAACCATTTGGCTATTGCACCCGTCACACACACACACACACACACACACACACACACACATATATATATATATATATATATATATACATATATGTATATATATATATATATATACGAGAGAGATTCATATGATAGCCTGTCAAATATATTTCAAGCGTGATATTAAAGTTTATCCGTGGGGAAAACGGCGAGGG